>NC_044033.1:220503933-220587436 GCF_901765095.1 Microcaecilia unicolor | reverse complement strand
GGACAAACCACCAGTGGCGTACCAAGGGCGGGGCGGTGGGGGCGGTCCACCCCGGGTGTCAGCGGGGGGGTGTGCTCCCTTCCCTGATCCGCTCCCGCTGTTCCCACCCTTTAAAAAAAACCTGTGAAGCAGCATGGCAGGCTGCACCTCGCGTCTGCCCTGCTTCTAAAAGAAACAAATCTCGTCGTCGTCAGGCCTTCCCTCACTGTGTCCCGCCCTCCTCTGAGGTAACTTCCTATTTCCGCGAGGGCGAGACACAGGGAGAAAGGCCCGACGAGGAGGAGGAGATTTGTTTCTTTTACAAGCAGGGCAGACGCGAGGCGCTGACTGCCACACCGTTCCAGGTTTTTTTTAAGGCAGGGTGGTGGCAGGAGAAGAGGGCTGATGGAGCTGGTGGTCGGGTCAGGGGGTTCTCAGATGGGTGAAGGACTGGGAGGGGTTCTTTCTCTCTCTCATGGGAGAAGGGGGGCTGGGGAAGGGGTTCTCAGATGAGAGAAGGGGCCATGAGGGAAAATGGGGGCCATGCTGGGACTGGTGAGAAAATGGGGCATGCCTGTCAGGTGGGAGAATGGGTCTGGGGCTGAAAAGGGGGGCCCTAATGCAAGGCATGTGGATGAAGGGGGCTGGAACAGGGGCTGAAAAGAAGGGTAGTGGGATAAGGGGGCTAGTACTGGGGACTGGGGGCTGAAAAGGGGCAGGGGCTGAAACTGGTGGACTGGGGGCTGATTGATTGGGGAGGGGGGAAATAATAAGGAGTCTAATGTCGGTGGGGGGACACTTTCGGGTGGGGACTCACTTCCTTTGGGAGGAACTGGCAAGAAGGGAGGATAGCCAGTTGAAGGGGAAGGGAAGGGATGGGAGGGGGTCAGAGGGCAGGGGAGAGGGGAAGGGGGGATCTTGAGGGTAGGGTCTTGGAATGTGAATGGTCTTAACAGCCCCGGGAAGAGAAGTATTATCTTTCGAGAACTACGTAGGTTGAAGTGGGATGTAGTAATGTTACAAGAGACGCATATACAACGGAAGGATGAAACATTGCTGAGGAATAGGGTACTGGGCGAGGGGTACCCATGTGCAAATCCCAAAGGGGGGAAATCTGGGGGCTGGTTATATATAAAGATAACCTGCAATTCACCAAGGAACAGGAATTCAGGGGGAGGGATGGTAGATGCCTGGCACTCAAAGGAACAATTAAGTGCCAACCAATTACATTTATCAACATTTACGCACCAAATGAGGGACAAGGGAATTCTTTGACAAATTACTAACAAATCTAGTTCCTTTTGCTAAGGGTCAAATAATATTGGGGGGAGATTTTAATTTCCCTGCAGCAGGGCTTGATCACTCGAAAGGAAAAGCAAGGTGCGAAATACACGAGAGGGAACTTCTCAAATTAATGCGGGAACTAGACCTACTGGACATATGGAGGTTGCAACACCCAGGGCAAAAAACCTTCACGCATTATTCACATGCGCAAAAGACCTATGCTAGGATAGACGCGATCTGGGGTAGTCGCTCGTTATGGGGGGTACTCAAAGGGTCTGAAATTGATAATATACATGCCTCCGATCATGCCCCTGTGTGGGTCATGTTGGGGGGGGGGGGTTGGGTAAGGAGAAGGGGGAAGGGTATGGAGACTCAATGAAGAAGGGGCAAATCTGGAGGAGAAGCGGAATTATATAAAGGATTTGGGTCTCAATAAAATAACAGATACCAAAGGGTGAGTTTAGAAGCCTCTATAACATTGGAGGAAGTGTTAGGAGTCATCAAGGAATTAAAAGGAGGGAAAGCGCCGGGGCTAGATGGGTACACGGGAAGTATTACAAAGTGTTTAGACAAGAATTGGCTCCCCTACTGGTACGAGTGGGTAATGCCTGCTTTATTGGGGAAGAGATGCCTATAAGCATGCAAGCGGCAGGGATTACAGTGCTCCTCAAGCCAGGGCGGGATCCAGCTTTGTGCGTTCCTATAGGCCGATCTCCCTGCTGAACATTGATGTCAAGATCTTGGCCAAGGTGATGGCGGACCGCTTGGGCAAGCTCTTACCATTCTTGATCCATGAAGATCAAGCGGGATTCGTGCCACATAGGCAAGTAGCAGATAATATTCATAGAACTCTAAATATCAAGTGGGGAGCTCAGAGGAGAGGGACTCCCTAACACTTCTAGCGACCGATGCAGAGAAAGCATTCGATAGGGTGGATTGGGAGTTCCTATGGGAAAGCATGGCACAAATGGGATGGGGAAAACTCTCATAGTTGGTTGAGGAAACTATACGCCCATCTGGTAGCCAAAATTAAAGTTAATGGGGGTACTCCGAGCACTTTGATGTTCAGCGGGAACTAGGCAAGGGTGCCCGCTCTCCCCATTATTATTCGCTATAGCCATAGAGCCATTTGCTCAGAGGATCCGCTTGCTCCAAGAGGTCTGGGGGCTTCGGATGGGAGGTAAGGCGCATAAGATTGCACTTTTCGCGGACAATATTTTATTTTATATCTGATCCCCTATGACGACATTGCCTGCTTTGATTAAAGAGCTGAAAGATTATGGCTGGGTATTGGGATTTAAGGTGAACTATGATAAGTCCGAGGTGATGGGGGTCACTATACCAGAAGTTGAGGAAGAAAGAATAAAAGAGGCGTTTAAATTTAAAATAGCTAAGGACAGTTTCAGGTATCTAGGGATACAGATCCCAGAATCTCAATAAATTATATCAATTAAATTATATACCTTTACTAAAAGAAGTATGGGGGGATATGACCAAATGGCAAAAGGGGTGGCTTTTATGGTGGGGCCATATTGCGTCAGTAAAAATGAACATTCTACCCCGGCTTCTATTTTTGTTTCAAACACTACCAATCCCAGTACCTAAGAGGGAGTTAATGAGGCTGCAAGCGGATATAGGAACATTCGTTTGGGGGGAAGCACCAGCAAGATTGGCACGGAAAATAATGTGGGTACACCTGATCAAGGGGGGAGGGGGATACCAAACATTCTCTGGTATTACTGGGCATCACAGCTAAAGCAAATAGCGGTTTGGGGTAAAGTAGATCTATCTCCAATAACAAAATTAGAACAGATCTTTGTCCAAGAAGGGGTATTGGAGGGACTGTTATGGGCCTCGATTCTGGATAATACATATAAGAGGTTAACTCTAAATCCCTTTGTATCACATCTTCTAGCTTTATGGGGTACTTTAAAACACAGGCTTAGGGGATCTAGGACTAAATCCACATTTGCTTGGATCACGCAGGACCGGGTTTCCCAGCTGGGACTGAAGGTGGGGTTTTAAAACATGGTTCCATAAAGGGTTGATACGTTATAGAGATTTGTTGACAGAAGAGGGAATTAAACCTTTTGCAGAATTGCGGGAAGCCTATGAGCTACCACCCTCTGATATCTACTTACATGCAGGTAAAGCACTACATAATATCCGTTAGGTGGGTTAAAGATAAATTAGTAGAAAAGGAAAAGATGGAAGACATATGGGGAAGATTTATTATGGGGGAAGGGACTCTCTAGGCTATATGATCATATAAGGGGTCACAATTTGTAAAACACCAGTAATGCAGGCCTGGGAGAGGGATTTGAAGCAAGAACTGACTGACTCTGAATGGGGGCGAGCATGTAGAGAGGTCAAAAAGGCTTCCGTATGTGTACTCCTCAAAGAAAATGCATATAAACTACTGAGCAGATGGTACTATACGCCGGAGAAAGTGAAAGCAATGTTCCCTGGAGCCTCGGATACATGCTGGAGGTGTAAGGAGGAAAAGGGCACTTTTTATCATGTGTGGTGGGAGTGTGTGTTAATACAGAAATTTTGGAAGGGTGTTACAGGGCTATTGACAGAAGCCCTGGACACTTTATTCCCATGTGATCCGAAATGGTGCCTATTAGGGTGGGGGAACCAGAGAGGGGTGAAATGGGAACAAAGGATTAAGAGGATAGGCCTAGCGGCTGCAAAATCTATAGTAGCTGCGTTTTGGAAGCAAGACAAGGGACCCACAGTGCAAAACTGGCTTGGAAAGATTAGGGGACTAATAGTGATGGAGGAATTGACAGATAAAGGCGGGGAGGTTTAATTCGGAGGCTGAAGAATGGAAACACTTTGACCGAATATTGGGGAAAGACCTGTAAGGGGGGGAGGGGGAGGGCGAGCTGAGAATGAATGGGACTAAGTTGGTGGGTTGGGTTGGGGGGGGGGGGGGATGGGTGAATATGGGGTGGGAGAAAATGGAGGAGACATAGGAGGGGACATTCTTTAATGCTTATATGTCTGTACCCTGAGGTTCAGATGAGGGAATGATGGATGTTAATAGAAGTTAGATGAGACATGTAATGTAACTTTTATATGGTTTGTTCAATAAACTTTACAAATTTAAAAAAAAAGGAGGAAAAGTCCCTCATGCAAATGTGAGTAGCAAACAAAAAAGTGAGGTAGATTCAATGAGGATGCCTAGAAGACTTTAATTTAGAGAAACATACAGTTGACCCAACACGGTTGTGTTTTGGCACAAATGGCCTGGCTCGGCAGTCAAGTAGATCTTTTATGTTGTAACGATAAAACTTAACTTAAAAGTAATGTCAGATCCTTGCTGTCGAACCTCTCTGTAATCCTCAAGTGAGTAAGGAGTACAATAATGCAAACAATGTCTGACTGGCAAACGCCAGTGATGTAACTTATGCAATAAAAAAGTCACCAAACGACTCGACACAGCTGCCGTGTTTCGGCGCCAAAGCGCCTGCTTCAGGAATCTTACGGTGTAGGTTATGCAAAGGTAAATGGTATTTCTAAAACCAAATGCAACAAAAAGCACTTATGGTTGTTCAAGGTATAAAACCATCACTTTCAACACATGGCAGCATAAGCTAAAAGGAAAGTAGAGAAACTTTCCTGTCAACTTTTGCTGTTGTTTAGAAGAGCCAGCCTACTCTACTCTTTTGACTCGTGTTGTTGACGTTTATAGGGATTCAGTGTTCCTCCACTTTGGTTGCTTCCTTCTTCTTTTTTGTATAGATATATAAGTGGGACTATGTTGTGTTTGTAAATAGGCTTAATGTAAGTTCCTTTTCCAACTTGAAAAAACACTCCCCAAATATGCAATGTCCTCATTACATCTACTACTAATCATTTCTATACACTACTTGATGTACATAGTAAGTGTACACATTATATGCAGGTACGTTCTCTGTCCCTAGAGGGCTCACAATCTAAGGGCTCTGTTTACTAAGATGTACTAGCGTTTTTAGTATGCGCTAAAATTGGCACGCCCATAGAAATATATGTGTGTCTCTAAGGTTTATTGCCATGCTAAAAATGCTAGATCGCCCTTAGCGCTGCTTAATAAGAGGGCCCTCATTTTTTGTACCTGGGAACAATGGAGGATTAAGGGGTCCTTTTACTAAGGTGTGCTGATAAATGGCCTGCACTGGTGTAGATGCGTGTATTGGGACATGCTCAGGTCCATTTTTCAGTGCACCTGCAAAAAAAAAAAAAACCCTTTTTGGCTAAAAATGGACATGTGGCAAAATAAAAATTGGCACGCGTCCATTTTCAGCCTGAGACCTCAGCACTAAAGTCTCACCTGTTAACTGGGTGGTAATCATCAGCGAGCGTACACTGCCGATTACCGCCTGGTTAGCACTGTGCACAGGAAATTTTCCAGTGTGCGTTGAGGACACACATAAAAAATGAAATTCCCTCCTGGGCCAAGGTTGCAAGCAGCTGTAGTGGGAACTGAACCCAGGTTGCCAGAATCAAAGCCCACTGCACTAGCCATTAGGCTACTCCTCCACTCCAGTTACTATACAAATCTCCAAACATTTCTGCTAGATTGATGTTTGTCTGTTTGTTAATATAAGTTGAGCTTTAGTTAAAAAAAAAAAAAGACAGCAGCAAGCTATATTTAATATTAAATACACAGAACTAGAGCAGGTTTCCCATGAGAGTAAACTCTAAGAGAACGACACTATAAAGCTCCTGTATCTTAGCAAGAAAATTGGATTCAAGTTCACTTAATGAGTTCTCCCCTCAATAATCTGATATCTGTTTCGTTGCTCATATACCTATTTCCAGTGAGAAAATGACTGTTTTTTTTTAATGTAAGTGATTTAAACAGCATTTGTGTGGGATCAGCAAGAACCTCTTAACATCTCCCAAGCCGACAAATTAAGTACAGTCAGTTTTGAAGATGCAAGCTCATTCTCTTCTGCTTTTTTTAATGCTTTTTCATGGCCTTTGGAGATTCGCTGAGAGTTTGTGTTCATTAGGGCAGGATTTGCTGACATCACCAGGATATCACAGGAATGGGGACATCATAATTGGAGGAATAGTAAATGTGAACACTTTGTATCTAATTGAACGGTTTAACTTCACAGATCCCCCTAACTTGCTTAAAACTAAAATGTAAGTAAAATTGTTTAGCTTGTTCCTATCGGGGTTATGCTTATGAATTTTACAATGCACAGCCACTAACTGGGGGAATAATAACTTTAGTTGGATTCTTTTGAAATTAACTAGGTTAGGGGGTCCTTTTACAAAGGTGCTCTGGAAATGGCTTGTGGTAGTGTAGGCACGGGTTTTGGGCGTGCGCTGATCCAGTTTTCAGCACGCCTATAAAAAAGGCCTCTTAAAATTTTTGCCTTAAATGGATGTGCAGCAAAATCAAAATTGCTGCGCGTCCATTTTGGGTCTGCAACCTTACTGCCAGCCATTGTCCTAGTGGCAAAGTCTCACATGGTAACCATGCAGTAAAGACCTACACGCACCAAATGCCATTTGGTGCACGTCTGATATGCGAATCCAAAAATAACAATTATTTTTCAGCCGCTCGTAGCGGACGCACAACAAAATGAAATTACTGCAAGAGCCACATGGTAGCCAGGTGGTAACTCCATTTTGGTGCACGTTGGGCTTGCTTAGAGCCTTAAGCGGCTTAGTAAAGTGGCCCCTAGATTACTTATATTTAGGATCCTATTGTGCATTAGAATTTCAAATGTAGGTTCCTAAAACATTGGTGGGTATGGAGTAGAAAAAGGAATGAATGTGCCAATAGTGCAAGCACTTTTCCACAAAGAGGGGAAAGGGAATGGGGCTTGATATACCTCCTCTCTGTAGTTTTGTAACTACATTCAAAGCTGTTTACATAGCATATACAGGTACTTATTTGTACCAGGGGCAATGGAGGGTTACAAGGAGCTGCAGTGGGAATCAACCCAGTTCCCCAGGATCAAAGTCCACTGCAAAAACCACTAGGCTGGGATTCCGGAATCTTGCTATTCTTTGGGATTCTACAGTGGAATGTTGTTCCACTGTGCATGGAATCTTGTTAATGGGACTTGATACACTGTCTTTCTGTGCTTTTGCAACTACTCCTCCACCTGTTACCTGGATAAATGCTGCTGATCATCTGTATACTGTCTTGAAAATCCTTACAGACCCCTCTGCATTTTAAGTTGATTTAATTAGGGTATTTATAATCGGCTTAATCCATTCTTGACAGAGTACAATCAACTAAGAATTAACAGTAAACAATCATTTTAAAGAGAACTGAGTCACACACAATAACTGGTTACATGATTGGACGATTACAATAAGATAGAACCGGTAGTGTCAAATGTGAAACAGCTGAATACAGAAGTAAAAACGAAGTATTAATTTTTTTACAAATCAATTAGTCTTAAGTCTAAGTTTGACTATGGACGTTTTTCACTAAATGTCCCAAATTTGAATAGGAAATATAGCCATTTTCAAAAAAGCAAAGCAGATAGTGCCAGGGTGTCTTAAGGTATTAGGATAGCAGGTGATACTGCCACTAGCTGGATAACAGTGCTGACCCCCTTATCTAGATACAATAGTAGACAACTGATTTAGGCACCTTTTCTTGGAAAATTCATTGCAGTTTGCTGTCTGAATTTTTGGCTCCTAAATTTAGGAAACTTTAAACTGACAACTAGCACCTAAATTTCAACCAAAACATTCTTATATTTGGGAAAGTAAATGAAATGTGTTTCAACAATATCTATGCAAATTGATGAGAAAAACCCACATGTAAATTATTTAAATGTGTGGAACAAAAAAGGAAACCTTTAGAATTTTGCTTGTAATTTCTTTGCAAATTCATACTTTGTCTTATAGAAATAGAAAGTATCAGCAGATGAGAATCTCTTGTTCCATCCATCTGCTCATTTATGCTGTGACCAATCACACTCAGTCTGTGGTTTTCTCCTTCATTCCTTCTTACACTAAGGTCACATGTATGTTTCATTGCACCAGGGTTGTAATCCTACCACCTCAGTTATCCACCTGCCTTTCTAAAATGTATTTTATTTTCTCCAACTTGGTATAATGACACCTTGACTTTCAGAAATTGATTCTTTGGAAAATGCTACTTATTTTTCTCTTATTAAAAAGCCTGTTAGAAATCAAATGTTGAAAACTCTTTTTCATATCCAAATTGTTTTAATATGTTGACTATATATGATTCTGAAACACTTCCACCTTTGTACATATGGTTGGCAAATTCTGTCAGTCACCAAACTTCTGTCATTGATTTTTTCTTGACCTTCTCTGTCCAAAGGTCTATTGCTTAATAAGAATATGTTTTCCTTTTCCCAGTAAATAACTTTTTTCCATGACTAGTTTTCCAACATCATAATCCATGAAATGTCATCAACACTTGGCTACTGCTGTTTCTTGACCTGTTCAAGTTCCCTCCCTAATGCATGCCTGATTTCCCTATAACAGCTGCATATTGTTAGATAACCAGCTGGCCACATCTATTCACCTGCAGAATTTTGTTTATCAAGTGTAGGGTTGATTGATGGTATTTTGAGTCCCAAGAGCTCAGCAGTTCTCGGAATAACTGTGGGGCTTACTGCTTGCTAATCCAGAACTACAGGTAGTTCCCACCCCCAGCAAGCGCCATTTCCAGTGCTAGAAATGTTTTTAAAAATTTAATTTTTTTTTAGCAATGGTGTTTAAATAGTCATGCGGCAAGTGGTTCACTTGCTGTACTGTCACTTCTTTTAAAAGAGACAGCCTTTCACCCTTTGCGGTAAAAGGGGGCCTCAGAGTGCATCAAAAGCAGCTGGATGTTTGCTGGTTTGGAATTGATATATCAGAGACGAGGACATTGCTTTCAAATTCTATAGAGTGAGTGCTGAGAACTTATGTATTTACACTTCACAGGGATTCCTGAAGGAGGCCTCTGTGGCCAAAGCACGATTTGTGTCGAGTCCATTATATACTTTGAATAAAGCTTCTGATGTGAAATCTTTGAGTCCGTTGGACGTTTTGTTTGCATCATCTTTGTTGTCACCGTCGCTGTTTTTGCCTGCTTGTATGTTCATGGGCATTTCTAAAATCTATGCGCATTATTATAGAATATACCCGCTCCTTGCATATTTTATGGTTCTAGATTTACAGAAGGTTTTACTTGGCGTAATTGGTTGTGGCTAAATTTAGTTGTGTGGACCGTTGCTCAGAGTATTCTAAATAACTGCATCCAAATTTAGGCTTATTCTATAAACTATGCCCAGAACGTTCAGGCTTGATATATTGAATCTAGTCCATGAGGGAGAATTCTATAAAGACCAGATCTCTTTTAGAATACTATCTAATAGTATTCATACAATCAGAATGCCTATGACATGCCCCTGCCCCTCCTATGTCAATGGCCCCTTTGCAGTTAAGCACCAGATCACATTTACTGAGTTATAGAATGACGGGACACCGCAAAAGCGGAGGACTGTGTGTCACTATGTGAGAGGAAACCAGCAGAAGGAGTAGTGGAGGTAGCAGGGCTCTACCCCAAAATGATAGAAGGACAAGAGATGTAGTAAACAAATTCTTTATTCATCAAGACCCAACACAGCACTGTGTTTCTGCAAAAAGCCTACATCAGGGGTCTGTACACTACTCCTTCTGCTGGCCAAGTTATAGAATAGCACTTGAGTGCACTGTGGTATCGAAGTGCCATTTCAGCCCCATTGTAGCACTGAATACTATCTTTCTGTAGCTACTATTCCTGAATAGAACTCCCTTCCATTAAACATTCAGATAGAACGGAACTATATGAAATTCCGTAAAATTTTAAAAACACATTTCTTTGGTGGGTCTTAATTATAATATTGATATTACAAAATGTTGGTATAATGTTCTTTATTGCTACATATGCATTTGTCTAATTAGCTGCTAGCATTTCGCAAACTATAAAGAACTATCCCCATGGTGGGTCATTTTCAAAACCATATATGTGTATAAAGCAATAATTTGCATGCAGGAAACAGGCTTTTACAAAATTGTGTGCCAGACTTGTTTATAAAATTATGTTCATTCAACCTGTATACATGTAACGCTGCATGGAGTGAGCAGAGGCTTTCCTGGGAATGGGGCTGGGGAGAAGGTTGCATTTATGTACAAGCTTTGAAAACATTAAGACACTTCCAAATCTCCGTCCCTGCCTCAAGGCAGTTCAAGTTAAATAGGATACTCTATCCTATCTGAGACTAGTGATGTGCTGAGAGAGACATCACGCAACACAGTTTGGTCTGACCTTTTTTTGAGGCCAATTCAAGACCACTGATTGTGGAGTGACATATGACTTTGGTTGGTGGATAGAAGAAATAGGTTTCAAATCATTTTTCAGTTAGAATTCATTTTTCTAGATCTTTTATTTGGCTGCTTATTGTACATAATCTGACACTGAATCTCATTACAGTTTTGATGCAGAAAACATCTACAATTTCCTGGCCTTTGTTTCTGCAGTGGAGGAGATTAACAACAGCTCAGAGCTCTTACCCAACCTCACGCTGGGATTTCACATTTATAATTCTTATAGTCATTCACTCTTAATGTTTAAGGCTGCCATGAATATATTTTCACAAATGGACATACCAGTCATTAATTATAACTGCCAAACATCTGGCACACTGGCTGCTATCATTGAAGGTCTTCCAGGAGAGAGATCAAGTCAAATATCCAATGTGCTCTCAATATACCACTTCCCACAAGTAAGGAGACATTTCCATTTTACTTTATTTCCTATTCTATAATCCATTTTTACAGATCATCTTCATAAAACTATATCCAAATTGCTATCCACAAACACATATAAGCTGCTGAAATAAAAGGATGGCAGTGTGAAATGTGTATGCTAAGTTTTCAAAGATTGAATCAATTTTTGAACAGAAGAGGGCAATTTGAAAATAGTTTGGCAACTACTAAAGTCTCAAATAGCCCCCAATATTCAGTATCAGTGACCCCTCCTGGCCCAGGACTGAATATCCAGGGCTACTTCTGCTCATGGTAGAGTATAAAAACACTGACTGCCATGGGCTGAATATCGTCTGCAGTCAGCTTTAGTGTGTGTAAGAAATGTGCTTGTAATCATTTTAGAGACACATGACAGGGAGAGCTCACAGTCAAGGTACATGCATCATATTTTCAATGCATTGCTTAAGTTGGCATTATCTCACTTATACATACAGTTACACCCCAATGCTGTTACATCAATTAAATGTCCATTCTCATTGATACATGAGTTTTAACCTGATCCTCAGCTGATGAGTCTTTTACATGGGGATTCTTCACCATGATTCACCAGGACTCTTCATCAACTCCTCTAATGCTTTCACTCAGTGGCGTACCAAGGGGGAGTAGTGGGGGTGGTCCGCCCTGGGTGCACGCCGCTGGAGGGTGCCGCGGCGCACGCCTGCTCCTCCGCGTTCGCTAAACTTCATTCGTTCGCTGCAGCTCCCTGGTATATGAAGATCCATCTCTGGCTGTCTTCAAATCCAGGCTAAAGCCCACCTTTTGATGCTGCTTTGAACTCCTAATCCTTACTCATTTGTTCAGTACCCATGCTTTATCATTTCCACCTTAGTTATTCCTTATCTCTTATTTGTCCTGTTTGTCAGTCCTGATTAGATTATAAGCTCTGTCGAGTAGTGCCTGTCTCGTTATGTTCCAGTGCACAGCGCTGCATACGTTCAGTAGCGCTAATAGAAAAGATAAGTAGTAGTAGTAAACCCTGTCAACAGTTAAAGATCCTGCTTCTTGCATAATGAGTCAAGGTAGACCAAAAGGGTTCCCATATGGCTTGATTTTTAAGGCCCTCTGGTGAGTCCAAGCTCTGCACCCATCACCGCTCCATAGTTAGAGCATGAATCATACCTGCTCTCCATGATTGCTCCAAGGGGGCCTTCTCGGACAACCATGAAGAAAGGATCACTTTCAGTATCATCACAGTGTCCCAGCAACGAAATCTACTAGCTCTCCACCGCCGTGGTTGTATTTCAGGAGTAACACTGAACATAAGACTTGACTGTAGGGGGATCGACAAGAACTACATCTTGGTGATAAGGGTCAGAACCAATTCCAATGAGATTGTACAGATGAGTATTTTCTCAGCATATGACCCAGGGAAACATTCAACTGACCACATTTAAAGCAAGCAGAAGTTGAGCTGATTTTCATTAAACTCTTTTTACATCAATAAAAGATCTACAATTTCAAGTCCATGCTTTCACAAAGAGTTGTCTCTTCAACAGTTTATGAAACTGCGTTCTACTGTTACACAACCTTAATGTGCCAGGGAAAGCATTCCAAACAGTTGACCAGCAATAGAAAAGGCTGTCTTCCAAGTACAAACAGGTTTCACAGAAAGTAAAGATCTTGTCACCATCGACATTACATTTTCAGACAGCAAGGCCCATAAAGGCTGATACACAGAAGTAGCCATCTCAGGGCCAGGAACAAATTAAACAAGCTAATTCTCCCCAACATGAAGAGGGAATAACCCTTATAGCTCTTCAACCTGGTCCTGGTATCCTTCAATAAATGGTTAATGTTGAGAGAATATAAATGGATCAAATCCATAAGAAGGTGTAATCCCAAGTATTTAATACTACCTGCAGCCCACTGCAAGGAGAATGCTCCAGACTAGGATAACCAGACTGAAGCAAGAACCAGTAGGTCAAGATTTAGATAAGAGCTAGACAGAAAGCCATATTGCTCCATCAGATCAATGGCTGCCGTCAGGGAACGCTGGGTGTCTGTGAGGATAAGGAATAGGTCATCAGCAAAGTCCAAAGTCTTTAATGTGTAATTTCCCACCTCCAGGCCACATATTTCTACCTCTCCCTTTAAGGTGCAAAGTAAAGGTTCTAGGGAAAATGCAGAAAGTAAGGGGGATAGGGGACACCTCAGTATAGTGCCTCTAGCTATTGGAAAACCCTGTGACTGCCCTCCATTAATAAGGCCATAGTTTGCGCATAAAGTGCCTTCATCTCACTCAAAAATCACCCATTAATCCCAACATGACCCAAAGTATGGAACAAAAAAGACAATGCCACACAATCAAAGGTATTAGAGGGATCTAAGCTAACTGAGTGCTGGAGTGTTAGTATGTGAAAATGCACCAACGCTATCAGTGCCTTCCAGACATTGTGAAGTGCATGATGCCCAGCTGCAAATCCTGTTTGAACTCCCTCTTTCACAGTGGGTAAGTGCTCAGAAAGTTGGGAAGCCAAAATATCCACATTAAGGAGGTATATGGGTCTGTGGGAACCAGAATCATCATCATTCACACCCGGCTTGAGGAGAAGAGATATCAAGGCTACATTAGTATAGTGGGGCAAAGCTCCTATTCAGTCACTGCCAGATAGTGTTCCAGGAGAGGTGCCACTAATCCCACCCCCAGCATTTTATAAAATTCATTTGAAAAAACATCTGTTCATGGGTATATCCCGTTCTTTAACCTTGATATTCAATTTGAAGCTCTTTGGCCTGTAGGGGGTGGTTTATATGTTGGACCACCTCCTCTGACAGGCGGGGCATGCCTGATTAGCTAAAGTAATCCTCTACCTGTTCCAGGGACAATTCAATCTCTGCCTCCTAGAGGTCCTGGCTTGACCACTGCTGTAAATGGGATACTGGGCTAGATGGACCACTGGTCTGACCCAGTATGGCTAGACTTATGTTTTCAATTTAGAAGACTATCTATGTTACTCCCTCCCAATCCATAACTATCTGATTTACAATTCACTATTTAATATCAGTAGGAAGGAGCTATTCAAACTTGTTTTTGAATGGGCGACCTGTGCAGCCCCAACCTTAATTTAATTGGTCTAGAGGTTATGGTGACCCTTTATGTGTCTGCTTTATATACATCTATAGCACAGGTGGATGTGATAGATACAGCGCAAAAGGGTTTAGAAGTCAGAGTACCACTCCAAAGGGGTTAATGAAGTTAACATCCATGGTTGTCATGAGAAATTATTTTATGTTTCAGGGCAAGTATGATTTAGAAACTGTCAGGCTAATGATGCTTGCACATCCAAGGACATAGATTACTGAGACCAAGTCAGCATGGCTTTTGTGTGGGGAAATCTTGCCTGATCAATTTACTTCAATTCTTTGAAGGAGTAAACAAACATGTTGACAAAGGGAAGCCAGCTGATATTGTGTATCTGGATTTTCAAAAGGCGTTTGACAAGGTACCTCATGAAAGGCTACAGAGGAAATTGGAGGGTCATGGGATAGGAGGAAAAGTCCTATTGTGGATTAAAAACTGGTTGAAGGATAGGAAACAGAGAGTGGGGTTAAATGGGCAGTATTCACAATGGAGAAGGGTAGTTAGTGGGGTTCCTCAGGGGTCTGTGCTAGGACCGCTGCTTTATAAATGATTTAGAGATGGGAGTAACTAGCGAGGTAATAAAATTTGCTGATGACACAAAGTTATTCAAAGTCATTAACTCGCGACAGGATTGTGAAAACTTACAGAAGGACCTTACGAGACTGGGAGACTGGGCGGCTAGATGGCAGATGACATTTAATGTGAGCAAGTGCAAGGTGATGCATGTGGGAAAACAGAACCCGAATTATAGCTACATCATGGAAGGTTCCACGTTAGGAGTTACGGACCAAGAAAGGGATTTGGGTGTCGTCGTTGATAATACACTGAAACCTTCTGCTCAGTGTGCTGCTGCGGCTAGAAAAGCGAATAGAATGTTGGGTATTATTAGGAAAGGTATGCAAAACAGGTATGAGGATGTTATAATGCTGTTATATCACTCCATGGTGCGACCGCACCTTGAGTATTGTGTTCAATTCTGGTTGCCGCATCTCAAGATAGATATAGTGGAATTGGAAAAGGTGCAGCGAAGGGCGACTAAAATGATAGCAGGGATGGAACGACTTCCCTATGAAGAAAGACTAAGGAGGCTAGGGCTTTTCAGCTTGGAGAAGAGACGGCTGTGGGGAGACATGATAGAGGTATATAAAATAATGGAGTGGAACAGGTGGATATGAAGCGTCTGTTCACGCTTTCCAAAAATACTAGGACTAGGGGGCATGCGATGAAACTACAGTATAGTAAATTTAAAACAAATAGGAGAAAATGTTTCTTCACCCAACGCATAATTAAACTCTGGAATTCGTTGCCGGAGAACGTGGTGAAGGCGGTTAGCTTGGCAGAGTTTAAACAGGGGTTAGATGGTTTCCTAAAGGACAAGTCCATAAACCGCTACTAAATAGACTTGGGAAAAATCCACAATTCCAGGAATAACATGTATAGAATGTTTGTACATTTGGGAAGCTTGCCAGATGCCCTTGGCCTGGATTGGCCGCTGTCGTGGACATGATGCTGGGCTCGATGGACCCTTGGTCTTTTCCCAGTGTGGCATTTACTTATGTACTTATCTGTAGTCACATTATATATGGCCAGTTTTGAGGAAGAGGTGATATATAATTCACAATGGTTTCAACATGTGATCTTTGGAAGGAGATTTCTGGATGATATATTCTTCTTATGGAAAGTTAGTGAAAAGCAATTGCAAGATTTTATTTGTCTTAATGGTCAAACTCAACATTTAAATACCTCCTACACAACAGCGAACAATCAGATACTAAGTGAAATACTTTAAGAAGAGAGGAAAAGGCCACAGCAGTCTGTGGTTCAATTTCTTCATACAGATAATATTACTTTCTTCCGCCAAAAAGCCTGTCCTCCATTTACAACTCACCTTAAATTATGACAAAGTCCAATTAGATTTCTTGAATTTGTGAGTTAAGTGGTTGGCATGGGGATACGGACTACATTCATTTGCAAAGAGATGGAAAAGAACACACTATTGCACTTTCAAAGTTTTCATCCTTATAGGTTGTGTGGTAGCTTACCGGTCAGCTAGTGCCTAAGAGTTGGAGGATCTGCTTCTTATCTGAGGATTTTGAAGTTGAAGCTGAAGAACTGTAGCATCACATTTTAAAGAGAGATTACCCATGTACAGTAGTTTGTTATTCCTATTTATTGGCTTGTTTTGCCCACAGGATCTGCTATTTAGTTATAAATCTAGAAATTCAGAAGACCATCATAGGGACGTTATTGCCCCGAGCTGTTCCGGTGCTAATTTTAGAGTGCAGTTTAGAACCACAAGGGGCTTCTTTCCTGATCATTGGGACCTTAGACTTATCTATTCAGCTGATAAGTTCAATCACTTTGCTTTCTTATTCTTGGAGATGATTGGCTCCCTATCTCTTACAGGTGTAAAGTTAAGATTCTAAATCTTCCCTTTATGACTCTGAAAATTGCCTATCTATTGATGTAATAGTCTACTTCCGTGTATACCATTACAAATGCTGCATTCTTAAGAACAGAAGTTACTTTCTATTTCTCCTCCATCAAGATCTCACCTAGACTGTATGAGGGAGAAAGCTTTTTTCTTCCATACTCGCATCTTTGGAATTTAATCCCACAAGATCATTGTTACCAAAGATTGATTTGAAGGCACATTATTTGCCTTTGCATTTGAATGCGAGTATCGCACTGTCCTTATTTGAATCTAGATATAGTGAAGAGTTGGGTTCCAGACACCTAGCTATTTCTTCATTTATTCTCTTGTCTTGCATTCTAATTATCCTTATGCATTGTAAACTGCTCTTGAATATGCATGTAGGTGGGATAGTAGTATACAAACTAAAATAAAATAATAAACATGAACAACAACAACAACAAAGCAAATTAAAGATCCAGTACTTCTCTACACTGGTTTGATAAACCTTCCTCAGGGCTCAGCATATCTCTACTTCCACTTTTTGCCTTACTGTATGGAATAATGTTGTAAATGTGACCTGAATCGGCTACTGAGCAAATAGGGTGTTGGGTTTGATGCATCTTTTGTCTATCCTACTGACAGTTCTTATTTCAATATAGGGGATTGGTTACTAACGTGCATTAAGGGAATAACATACATCATTTGCTTCTTAAGCCACATTAGATGGTAAAATTATGCATTAATTTAAAGTAATAATATTAATTTATTGTAACATGTTAGACAATGAGATTGATAGTATGCAAGTGAATGCAAAACACTTCATTTTATGCAAATTAAATAACACAGCTTGTGTTGAACTTTGGAATAAGTGTTATTCATAGGAAAATAATGTCAGCATTATTTTTACCCTTCAGGAGCACTGAGTCATTATTGTGTGGCCTAATGTTCCTAGATGCCTTCTTAAAAGAGCTGGTGCATATGAATAGGTGCAACCTCCTCTTCTTCTCCTCCCCCCTCCCTCCCTAGAACAGACTCCCATTCCCCCAGTCGCCCTCTACTCCCTCAGAGTAGACCATCACAAACCTGAAGTCACTTTGCAGAACCCCCACCCTAAAGTCATCCCCCCAAAACCCCTTTAGGAGCTGCTATCTAGCATCAGGATTATGAGCAAGCCCCAGTTGTTCCCGCCCTGTAACTCTCCAGGTTCATAATGGTAACCTGTTCACTCCTTCAGTAGTCTTACAGTACTGCTGCTAGGATTGGGCTGCCATATAAAGAACTTCATATTTTGCTTTCAATTCGTAATTTAACCTCTAGAAATAGTACATTTTGTATCCAGAGTGTGATGGGGTAGAAGCAGTGGTGTGCTGGAGCCAGCTCGCACTGGCTCGCAAGAGCCGGTTTTTAAATTTTCTAAGATCCTGTGAGTCGGTTCTTCTGCACAGCTAGCCGGCTCTGGTAAACGAGGTAAACAAGGCAGGAGGGCGCCACAGGCCATGCTTACCCTGTTTACCTCACCTCCCACCACTGCCCTCGTTTGCCTGCACCCGCCTCGCGGCGCCCTGTGGGGAGTTTAAATCTTTTTTATTACCTCCGTCGAAGTGGCCGCGTCTTTGAAAGCCCTGCCCATCTCTAGCCTTCCCTTCATGAGTTCGTTTCCTTAGAGTCCCACCTTCTGACATCATATCCTCTTTTCTCGAGGGTGGGACTGAGGGAACGAAGTAACGAAGGGAAGTGTAGAGACGGGCAGGGCTTTCAATAACGAAGCCACTTCGATGGAGGTAATAAAAAAGATTAAAACCACACAGGGGAGGGGTCACATGATGCTATGAACAGGACCAGATGCTAGACGAATTGCTCCTGCCATCTCCTCAAGAATCGCTACTAAAAAATCACTCAGAAAGAGAGTTTATCTCGTTACCTGTGAGAGGATCATAGCATGAAACGAGAGCAGACCTGCTGATTGCAGATATTGCTGAGTATGACGACTAAATCTGCTAGAAAAGAGAAAGACAAAAGTCGGCCGATTGGAGACAAAATGGCGGCACCGGTGAGCCCGGGAACATCAGCGGTGAGATCAGCATGGGCCGCCAAGATTGTGGGCGAAGTTTCCCACGTGCTGGAAACTGTTTTGGAAAACAAACTTAGCTCGTTGGATTCTAAACTAGAATCGCTGCATAGTAGCGTAGCTCAAATAGAACTGGATATGGCGCATTATCAACAAAGAGCTAGCGACACAGAAGATCGAGTTGGTACTTTAGAATCGGAAATAAAACAGCTGAAAAAGACAATTACCTCTTATAATGACAAGCTTGAGGACTTAGAAAATAGGTCCCAGAGAAACAATCTTCACATTGTAGGATTGGCTGAAGGACAAGGAGATCGGGATCTGAGCAGGTACCTGGAACAGTGGTTGGCAGAAGAATTAGAGCTACCGGAGATGCTAGGGCTGTTAAAAATTGAGAGAGCACATTGTTTGGGCCAGAAACAGGCGTCGGATGGCAGACCACGGGTGGTAATATGTAAAATCCTCAACTTTGCCCATAAAAACGCTATTTTACAAGCTCTGAGGAGTGGAAAAGAGCTGCACAGTGGGAATTGAAAAGTGTTATGTTTTCAAGATTACTCGTCGGCGGTGGCAATGCAAAGGAAAAACTTTTCGCCAGTCTGTACTGAACTTGTCAGTCGGAAAGTTAAATTTGCACTGTTATACCCGGCGAAATTGAGAGTAATTCACCACTCGGACACAAAGATGTTTAATACAGTGGAGGAGGCTCAGACATTTCTACAACAATTGGAAGCGGGGCAATAATATCCCTGACATGCTTTGGTGATACGGACTGCCTGTTACAGATTGTTTTGCAGGACACCGAACATGTGGAAACTATTGACGTGCAGCAGCTGGTACTAATCTTGTTATAATAATACTGGGTGAGTTTAATTTACAAGAGCTTACAAGAAGTGGGAGGCTTGCTAAGAGGCATTATATGCAGGCATGTTATAATTGAGCAGTAGAGAGAGAAGCAGAGATGTTAGAGCATTTGAATTGCACAGGGAGGACACCTGCTGAGCGTTTTGATCATTGACGATCGCTGGAGACAGTGTGGACAGTAAGGGAGCCCTCTAGAAGAGAATTGTGTTTTGGATTGCAACCCGAGCCCGATGCTGGCTGAGCAACATGGAGAGAGTCGGATAAACAGACAGCTACAATAATGTTATGGTGGCTGCAGGAAATTTCGCTTCTCCCATAAGTACTTATATAAATGCAAGGACTCCCGTGGACGGTAAATTAATAGACCTGATGTAATGGTGACAGGTTGATAACTCTGCTAACTGTGTAACATATTGAGTGGGTAAATAGAAACATCTGATAAAGGATGGTTCAGGGAATGGCTGAAAGAAGGGGAGACGCAGTAAAGATGAGAATGGGGAATGCAGGATGGTGCTGATTACGTTATGCATGACTGGCAGAGACACTGGTTTGAAAGTATTAGATTGCGATTGAAGAGGGGTTAATTGTTGGGAGAATGAATATGCAAGTAACAGAATGATAGAGGATGAGTGATTAAAAGAGATGCAGGCTATAGATGACGGGAGGAGGGGCGTTGAAAGTGACCTGATTCGTTCGGGAACAAAGGGAACAAGAGGGATAGGGAGGGGAGAATGGGAGAGATAGGGGGGGGGCAGGTGGGAGGGGATTAACTCATTACGAATTAGAAAACTTAGTGCTAACGGTAGAGAGAGACTGGTATTCAAAGGAAAGGGGCTGGAGGCTGGGCTGGCTTCTCTTAGATGTAATGGATAATCAGGGGATAGAATAGCTGGACACAGGAGGGTAACAGATTAAAGTAGCATCTTGGAATGTAGGAGGAATACACTCCTCAATTAAAAGATCAAAGATTTTGCGGCATCTCAAACATATTGGGGCGGATATTGTGATGCTTCAGGAAATGCATTTGACAGATATTGAACATACCAAATTAGCTAAATGGTGGGTAGCTGACTGCGTGGCATCAGCGGTTCTTGGCCGGAAAGGAGGGTTGGCATTGCTATTTAGAAAAGGGATAGCAATTCAGGTGCATAAAACAATAAAAGATCCGGAGGGTAGATTTATTCTTTGCATTGTTACACTAAATAGGCAAAAAATAATTTTGGGCAGTATCTATGCTCCTAATGTAATAGATTTAATATTTTACAAGAAGTTGCTTAAGCAAATCACGCAGTTAGAAACATTGCCTATATTGGTGGGAGGAGATTTTAATATGACTTGGGATCCAATATTAGATAGATCACATCCTCCAACTGATATAAGAAGGATAAGTACTAGGGGTTTGCCGGATTTTTGTACAACGCTTGACTTACTTGATATTTGGCGGACCTTACATCCATTAGACAAAGAATATACACATCAATCTAGAGCACACGGCACATCATCTAGAATTGATTACTTGCTAACAGCCCGTACTTTACTGACTGACATTAGATGGTATTCAAGTCCCGAAATTGCAGAATAGTGACCGAATTCGCCTGAATGCCAAGATTAGTAATGATGAGGTCGCCTGGGCTCTTGCTCAGAGTAAGTCAGGTAAAGCCCCAGGCCCCGATGGATATAAAGCAGAATTTTATAAGCTGATGGGAGATTCGGTTGTTCCAACTTTGGTCAAGGTATTTAATGAGTGGATAACAAATGGCAAGATGCCTGCACATTTAAACTTAATCCGGATAGTGGTGTTTCCTAAACCCAAAAGAGACGAAAAGTCAGTAACTTCTTATAGAGCTATCTCACTAATTAATCAAGAAGCAAAATTATTTGCCAATATGTTAGCCAATAGATCGGGTAGGGTACTTCCTCATCTTATTCACAAAGCGCAGGTAGGATTTGTACAAGGTAGATCAATCACAAAAAGTTTCCCCTCCGAAGGGACACCACCTAGTAAGTGGTGGAGGGGCTTCCTTGTTTCAATTGTCCCGTTCCCCGGTCCTACCTGTGGTCCGGGTGTAGGGGGCGATGATCGGCGGCCCTCGCGACACCCGGGGCTGCGAGGGTGGACCTCCGGAGAGGCCGACGCTGCCGCGGGTCGGGCAGAGACCGGCGACCCGCTGGAGTGAGCGCCGGCCTCGGAAAGCGGGGCGTTGCGCCGGCCAAGATGGCGGCGCCAGCATCGACGCCTCCCGGGGCGGACCAGCGTGGAGGCTCCGCCCACCTCACGCCGGATTGGCGCGCCGGGCCTGAAACCCCGCCTGGAGGGCGGGCCGGCCAATCCCGAGGCTCCATCGCCTCCGGGGGCCGGGTTGGTTCGTTCCTCTCCCGGGGAGGGGGCGGGACTGCGCGATATTTAAACCCGAGGACAAGGGGAACTCACTGCTTCCGTTTCTATGTATGCTGAAGCCGGTACAGTGGTTTTCCCGGGGTTACTTGCTGGCCGCCCTTGCCAGCCACCCTTCAGAGACTGTGCCACTTGCTAGCCGTCCGGCTAGCCATCCTTTAGAGACTGTGTTACTTGCTGGCCGCCCTTGCCAGCCATTCTTCAGAGACTGTGCTACTTGCTGGCCGCCCTTGCCAGCCATCCTTCAGAGACTGTGTTACTTGCTGGCCGCCCTTGCCAGCCATCCTTCAGAGACTGTGCTACTTGCTGGCCGCCCTTGCCAGCCATCCTTCAGAGACTGTGCTACTTGCTGCCCGCCCTTGCCAGCCATCGTTTAGAGACTGTGCTACTTGCTAGCCGTCCTGCTAGCCATCCTTCAGAGACTGTGTTACTTGCTGGCCGCCCTTGCCAGCCATCCTTCAGAGACTGTGCTTCTTGCTAGCCGTCCTGCTAGCCATCCTTCAGAGACGGTGTTACTTGCTGGCCGCCCTTGCCAGCCATCCTTCAGAGACTGTGCTTCTTGCTAGCCGTCCTGCTAGCCATCCTTCAGAGACGGTGTTACTTGCTGGCTGCCCTTGCCAGCCATCCTTCAGAGACTGTGCTACTTGCTGGCCGCCCTTGCCAGCCATCGTTTAGAGACTGTGCTACTTGCTAGCCGTCCTGCTAGCCATCCTTCAGAGACTGTGTTACTTGCTGGCCGCCCTTGCCAGCCATTCTTCAGAGACTGTGCTACTTGCTGGCCGCCCTTGCCAGCCATCCTTCAGAGACTGTGTTACTTGCTGGCCGCCCTTGCCAGCCATCCTTCAGAGACTGTGCTACTTGCTGGCCGCCCTTGCCAGCCATCGTTTAGAGACTGTGCTACTTGCTAGCCGTCCTGCTAGCCATCCTTCAGAGACTGTGTTACTTGCTGGCCGCCCTTGCCAGCCATCCTTCAGAGACTGTGCTTCTTGCTAGCCGTCCTGCTAGCCATCCTTCAGAGACGGTGTTACTTGCTGGCTGCCCTTGCCAGCCATCCTTCAGAGACTGTGCTATTTGCTGGCCGCCATTGCTAGCATCATCCAGAGACAGTGCTTCTTACCCTTTCGGAGTGCTAGCCGCCCTCGCTAGCTGCCCTTTAGAGACTGCGGTACTGACTACCAGCCAGGTCAGCCGTCACCCCGCGGTTCCAGCAGTCCTGCTGGCCGCCTGCAGCTGAGGGCTCAACCCTTGGTGAACGGCGGCCGCCGCGGGTGAAGATTCGGGGTGCTCGGCTGTCCTCTGAGGCCTTGCGGGGCCTTAGGGAACCTAAGGGCTCACCACTAGAAACAGGACAGGAAACGGAAGCCATGAGCTCGCCTACGCAGCCTGATCTACGGGACCTGGCCAAGGTACTTCAGCAGCAGCAGGAGCAGCTGAACGCCCTGTCGGGGGCGCTCCAGAACGTATGCTCGCAACTTTCCAGGCTTCAGGTACAGAACCAGGCCGCTGCGGTCCAGGGGGCCGCAGCAGCTCCCCGTTCGGGAGGGTTCCGCACGGGACCTCGGTTCCCTGAACCGGCACGATATGATGGGGCCCCCGGAGGTTGCCAGGGGTTCCTCAATCAGTGCAACCTGGCCTTTCGGATGCAACCGGAGGCATTTGCTTCAGACCAAAGTAAATTGGGATATATCATGGGCCTATGCGAAGGGAAAGCCCTGGCCTGGGTGGTCCCACTAAACGAACAACAGGACCCCATCTTGGATGACTATAGTGAATTTCAGCGCCGTTTCCGCATGGTGTTCGACCTCCCTGGCAGACCATCTTCCGTGGCGTCGGAACTGCTGCGGGTTCTTCAGGGGGAGGGGACGGTGGCCGATTATGCCATTCGTTTTCGGACCTTAGCCACGGAGCTGCGTTGGAACCCGGAGTCCCTTATGGCAATCTTTATGGAAGGGTTACAAGAACGGATCAAGGACGAATTGGCAGGTCGAGAGGTTCCAGGCCAATTGGATGCCCTGATTTCACTCTGTATCCGAGTAGATACCCGGTTCCAGGAGCGAGCTAGAGCCCGGGCAGAACGGCAAAAATGGGCGCGGGGAACGTCCCTGACTGGTAAGGGGCCGTCCCCTCGCCGTGGGAACCGGGACTCCAAGGAGAAAGGGGAGGAGCCGATGGTGATGGGCCGTCAATGGCTGGCTCCCTCCGACAGGAAGAAACGCTTGTGGGACGGACTGTGCCTCTATTGTGGTGAGGCTGGACATTTCATCCGGGCCTGTCCCGCCCGGGCGGGAAACGTCTCCCCCAAGGCACCTTGAGGGGAGGGGTCTTGGGGCACTCCGCTCCCCTACCGGATTCCCTGATAACACTGCCGGTAACACTACGATGGCACGAGACCACGATCCAGACCCGGGCCCTGGTGGACTGTGGCTCGGGGGGCAACTTAATCGGGCACGAACTGCTGCAACAAATGGGCTGGCCTACGCTCCCGCGGCGGCCGGCGCTGCAAATAACCTCCATCCAGGGAACTACATTACCGCAGCCGGTCACGGAGATCACCCCCTTTTTAGGATTGCAGGTGGGGGAGGATCACCGGGAAGAAGTTCAATTCCTGGTACTATCCCGGACCATTCATCCGGTGGTCCTAGGGTTGCCGTGGCTACGGTGTCATAGTCCTGTTATTGACTGGACCGGGGGAAGTATCCAGGCTTGGGGTAGTTCCTGTCGGGAGAACTGTTGTAAGGGCCGGACCAGCAGCTGCCCTGCTTTGGCTATTGTGCCCGGGGGGGCACGGGTAGAGCTGGGCTCCCTGCCTATGGACTATAGAGACTTCGCAGATGTGTTTAGTCCAGTGGAGGCGGAGGTTCTACTGCCTCATCGGTCTTTCGACTGTGCCATTAATTTGATGGCAGATACCATGCCACCTCGGGGCCGACTGTATACTCTGTCCCGAGGAGAGTCCAAGGTAATGCAGGAATACATCCGGGAGAATCTGCGGAAAGGGTTTATTCGGCCCTCTACGTCCCCTGCCGGGGCCGGATTCTTTTTTGTTACCAAGAAAGATGGCTCCTTGAGGCCCTGTATTGATTATCGGGGATTAAATGCTATCACGGTAAAGGATCGTTTTCCTCTACCGCTCATTCCCGAACTCTTTGGCAGGCTGCAAGGAGCCCAGATGTTTACTAAGTTGGACTTGCGGGGGGCCTACAATTTAGTTCGAATCCGGCAAGGGGACGAATGGAAGACGGCCTTTAACACTCACGAGGGACATTTCGAGTATCGGGTGATGCCATTTGGCCTATGTAATGCCCCTGCGGTGTTTGAGCGACTTATCAACTTTGTGCTTGAGGATTTGTTGAACTCCACGGTGATTGTATACCTGGACGACATCTTGGTTTTTTCCAAAGACCCCGCTGAGCATGTGAGTCACGTTCGCGCAGTGCTGCAACGGTTACGGCAATCCCGCCTATTCGCTAAGCTCAGTAAATGCGCTTTTCATCAGCGGTCGCTACCTTTTTTGGGACACATTCTGTTACCCGGGGGGCTGCAGATGGAGCCGGACAAACTCTGTGCGATTCGGGAATGGCCACAACCGCTGGGATTGAAGGCGCTACAACGTTTTCTGGGATTCGCGAACTATTATCGCCAGTTTATTCCTCAGTATTCCCAACTGACAGCACCGCTGACGGCGCTCACCAAGAAAAACGCGAAAGTCCGGGATTGGCCGCTAGAGGCACAAACGGCCTTTCGTCAGGTAAAAGAGGCATTTAATTCAGCGTCCATCTTGTTGGCTCCAGATCCAGAGAAACCCTTTATTGTGGAGGTGGACGCGTCCGCTTTGGGTGCCGGGGCGGTCCTCTCTCAAGTCAACCCCGAAGGCCGGCGTCAACCTTGCTCCTTCTTCTCTCGTAAGTTCTCCCCGGCAGAACGTAACTATACGGTAGGGGATAGAGAACTCTTGGCATTAAAACTAGCCCTGCAAGAATGGAGGCATCTGCTGGAGGGAGCCGAACACCGATTTACGGTGATCACTGATCACAAGAATCTTCTGTATCTTCAAGAGGCCCAACGATTGAATCCCCGACAGGCCCGATGGTCATTGTTTTTTGCCAGATTTCACTTTCAGTTAGTGTTTCGGGCGGCTACTCAGAATACCCCGGCGGACTCTCTCTCCCGAGCATTTGAGGTTCCAGAGGAGACCAAGGAGGTCCACCATATGTTGAATCCGGCATGTGTCAGTGCGGCCACAGGGGGAGTCGCTCCAACAAAGGAGTTAGTGCCGGCCGCCGATCGAGAAAGAGTAATGCGATGGGGACATTCGTCTAGATGGGCCGGGCATTTCGGGTATCAAAAGACCCTCCGGTTCATTGCAAGACAGTATCAGTGGCCTCATATGAGGCGGGACATTCTCCAATTCGTCACTACTTACCCTGTGTGCGCCCGGACTAAGCCAGTAGTTGGGCCTCCCGTAGGGGACCTGCAACTGCTGTCCGTACCGACAGCCCCCTGGACGGAGTTATCCATGGATTTCATCACTGACCTCCCCAACTCCCGGGGTCACACGGTGATTTGGGTGGTAGTGGATCGTTTCTCCAAGATGGCTCATTTTATTCCATTACCGAGCCTTCCATCGGCGGCCTCTTTAGCCCAGTACTTCATTCAACACATTTTTCGGTTACATGGACTGCCCATTCGGATCATCAGTGATCGAGGACCCCAATTCACCTCGCGCTTCTGGAGAGCCTTGTGCACGGCTTTGGGGGTAGAAACCCATTTTTCATCCGCCTATCACCCCCAAACCAATGGCATGGTCGAAAGGATTAACCAAACATTGAAAGGATTCTTGCGGGCATTTGTCAACAAACGTCAAGATAACTGGGCCTCTTTGCTTCCATGGGCCGAGTTTGCATATAACCAGAGTGACCACTCATCCACAGGAAACTCTCCGTTCTTCTTGGTATATGGACGACATCCTCGGCTTCCAGCACCGTTCCCTTCTACAGCTCCAACCCCCGTGGGTAACCAAACTCTGGTAGATCTGCAGAAGGTCTGGGAGATGGCCCGGGAACAATTGCAGAAAACAGCTGCCAAATATAAGGTCTTTGCAGATCGCTGCCGGCGCCCCGCTCCAGTATTACAGCCGGGGCAGAAGGTATGGTTAAGCACACGATACCTAAGACTCCGGGTGCCCTCCCGAAGGTTGGGACCCCGGTACATTGGACCATGTGCAATCCAAGCGCGAATTGGAACCGTGACATACCGGTTGCGGTTACCGAGGACCCTACGGGTGCACAACGCCTTCCACATTTCCTTGTTGAAGAAGTTTTGTGGGTCCCGATGGCATCCTCAACAACACGAGGATGAAGCTCTCGAGGTCACTCCCGATCCGGAGTATGAAGTGGAGGATGTGCTGGATTCAAAGAAGCGGCGGGGAAGGCTATATTATTTATTATCATGGAAGAATTTTGGGCCCGAAGACAACTCCTGGGAGCCCGCGGCGAACGTACATGCACCGGACCTGATCAGAGCCTTCCACGCCCGGTTTCCGTCTAAACCCAGCCCCGGGGGAGAGGGGGCATCCGGGGAGGATACTGTCCCGTTCCCCGGTCCTACCTGTGCTCCGGGTGTAGGGGGCGATGATCGGCGGCCCTCGCGACGCCCGGGGCTGCGAGGGTGGACCTCCGGAGAGGCCGACGCTGCCGCGGGTCGGGCAGAGACCGGTGACCCGCTGGAGCGAGCGCCGGCCTCGGAGAGCGGGGCATTGCGCCGGCCAAGATGGCGGCGCCAGCATCGACGCCTCCCGGGGCTGACCAGCGCGGAGGCTCTGCCCACCTCACGCCGGATTGGCGCGCCGGGCCTGAAACCCCGCCTGGAGGGCGGGCCGGCCAATCCCGAGGCTCCATCGCCTCCGGGGGCCGGATTGGTTGGTTCCTCTCCCGGGGAGGGGGCGGGACGGCGCGATATTTAAACCCGAGGACAAGGGGAACTCACTGCTTCCGTTTCTATGTATGCTGAAGCCGGTACAGTGGTTTTCCCGGGGTTACTTGCTGGCCGCCCTTGCCAGCCACCCTTCAGAGACTGTGCCACTTGCTAGCCGTCCGGCTAGCCATCCTTTAGAGACTGTGTTACTTGCTGGCCGCCCTTGCCAGCCATTCTTCAGAGACTGTGCTACTTGCTGGCCGGCCTTGCCAGCCATCGTTTAGAGACTATGCTACTTGCTAGCCGTCCTGCTAGCCATCCTTCAGAGACTGTGTTACTTGCTGGCCGCCCTTGCCAGCCATTCTTCAGAGACTGTGCTACTTGCTGGCCGCCTTGCCAGCCATCCTTCAGAGACTGTGTTACTTGCTGGCCGCCCTTGCCAGCCATCCTTCAGAGACTGTGCTACTTGCTGGCCGCCCTTGCCAGCCATCATTTAGAGACTGTGCTACTTGCTAGCCGTCCTGCTAGCCATCCTTCAGAGACTGTGTTACTTGCTGGCCGCCCTTGCCAGCCATCCTTCAGAGACTGTGCTTCTTGCTAGCCGTCCTGCTAGCCATCCTTCAGAGACGGTGTTACTTGCTGGCTGCCCTTGCCAGACATCCTTCAGAGACTGTGCTATTTGCTGGCCGCTATTGCTAGCATCATCAAGAGACAGTGCTTCTTACCCTTTCGGAGTGCTAGCCGCCCTCGCTAGCTGCCCTTTAGAGACTGCGGTACTGACTACCAGCCAGGTCAGCCGTCACCCCGCGGTTCCAGCAGTCCTGCTGGCCGCCTGCAGCTGAGGGCTCAACCCTTGGTGAACGACGGCCGCCGCGGGTGAAGATTCGGGGTGCTCGGCTGTCCTCTGAGGCCTTGCGGGGCCTTAGGGAACCTAAGGGCTCACCACTAGAAACAGGACATCAATGACTCAGAGGGCTATGCTGTAGGTTTACCCATATCAGACAGGCCTCTGTGGAGAAACCAGACAAAGAGAGTCCCAACCTGGAGGATCCAAGATGGCGTTGAGGGAGGACATACTCTAGTTGCCTGAAGAAGAGGGCGCGCTCCCCAGAGAATGGGGAAGAGAAAAGGCAAAGCCGTGGTGCTGTCCTCCTCGAACACGGCTGGGGTTCCCACCACTTCTCAGTATATTTTGGAGAGATTCGGTGTCATAACGTCGGGGATATCGGTTCTTGCTTCGGGGAACAGCAAGGCTTTATTGCCGAATCTCAGTGGAGGGAGTGACTTTGAGTCCCCCTGTTGGCACAACCCCTCCAAGACCCAGAAATAGTAATGCTTCACTTTGGAGGTCAATAATGGAAACGCCCGAAGTGGGTTAGGATTTTCGTGTGACCCGAGGAGGTCCTGGCGCAGCATCGACTCGGATAATAAACCAACTGGGGGATTGGAGAGTGAACTCTTCCCCCGAAAGATATCTGGAGTGGTTTCTGTGGAGAATTTGGACTTGGTGAAGCCAATAATGTCATAATGGACGTACTATAGGAACTGCAGCAGAATGTGAATAACTCTCTTCTTCAGATGTTTAAAATGTTTCACTATGTGATTTAAAGAATTTATATTAATACTTATCTAACAAAGTGGAAGTCCAAGATATAAAAATAGAGACTTTGATTACGGAAATGGCTTCTCTATGAAAATCAGATAATTTGGTAATGAAGAATAGTTATCTTTCTTGTAAAAATTGGAATTTCTGGAGAACCAATTAAGGGAAAATAACTTGAGAATGATAAATTTACCTATAATATCCTATATATCAGCTACTGAATTCTTGAAGAAATATTTCTCTGATAGTTTGCTAATACCTTCTGATAGCCACCTTTTGGTGACTAAAATTATATTTCCTTTAAAATCTTCTTTATCAGAGAAAAGAGATATAAGTTTAACTGACATTTTGGAAAATTCAGAAGTTATAGATAGAGTTATTATTAGTGACTTTCATCTTTGATTTAGATAGGAACAATGTTTTGAAATTGTATTTCCGATACATGGCTGATAGTTTTTTGAGCTCAAAGATGCATATTTTTCCTGACACATCAAGGGAATTGCAGACTGGGAGGTGTGAGGTCTTGGCTTTTAAGCCAGGAATCATTGCCCTAGGTGGGACCTTCCTAGCGCGATTCCAGTGGTGTGCTGGAGCCGGCTCGCACCGGCTCACAAGAGCCAGTTGTTAAATGTATTGGCATCTTGCAAGCCGGTTGTTGGCCCCTGTCTATAGCTCTGCAAGTCCCCGATAGCCGATTCCTTCTTATGTTGCACCCCTACCTTTAAAAATTTTATTTTCCCTCAAGGCGCGCTGGCGTTGAAGGCTTGAAGCGAAGGCAGCAGGCTCAGCTTGGTTCCAGGCCTTCCCTTCGCATCATGGCTCCGCCCTCGCCTGACGTATTTCCTGTTTGCACGAGGGCGGAGCCATGATACGAAGGGAAGACCTGGAACCAAGCTGAGCCTGCTGCCTTCGCTTCAAGCCTTCAATGCCGGTGCGCCTCAAGGGAAAATAAAATTTTTAAAGGTAGGGGTGCAACATAAGAAGGAATCGGCTATCGGGGACTCGCAGAGCTGCAGAGGGCATACGGATGACCGGGGGAGTGGGGAGGGAGAAGGCAGATGGAGGGGAGGAGGGCAGGGGGGAGAGGAGGGTTGCTGGACATGGGTGGGTGGATGGATGGAGGGGAGAGGAGGGTGGGTGGACATGGGTGGGTAGATGGAGGGCAGGGGAGAGCAGAGCTGCTTGACATGGGTGGGTGGATGGAGGGGAGAGGAGGGTTGCTGGACATGGATGGATGGATGGAGGGCAGGGGAGAGCAGGGCTGCTGGACATGGGTGGGTGGATGGAGGGGAGAGGAGGGTTGCTGGACATGGGTGGGTGGATGGAGGGCAGGGGAGAGGAGGGTTGCTGGACATGGGTGGGTGGATGGAAGGCAGGGGAGAGGAGGTTGCTGGACATGGGTGGAGGAGAGGGAAGAGAGAGAGAAGAAATGCTGGACATGGATGGAGGGGAGGGAAGAGTGAGGAAGGAGATGTGAAGAGGGAAAAGGAAGAGAGGAGAAAAACTGCACATGGATGGAAAAAATAGGCAGAAGCTGAGGACCAGAAATGAAGAAGAAAGGAGGAAAGAAATAAATGGAAAGGAAGCCATGGAAACGGAGTTAAGAGGACAGATAGCAGCAGAATCGGATACTGGGCCAGCATGATCAGAAAAACAGTCACCAGACAACAAAGGTAGAAAAAAACTCATTTTATTTTCATTATAGACAGTGTTTGGAATATGTTCACTTTGAGAATCAGGTGCTCAACATTAAAAGTTTATATTTATTTACTTATTTATGGCATTTTATCCCACATTAAACATGAATTAGATTGGAACCTGGGATCATTTAATAGTTTTTTCCTGGCGAGAGTAATGCATTGCCCCCCCCCCCCCCCAGGCTATAGCCAGCTCTGCAATTTTTTTTTGGGGGGGGGGGGCGCAGAGGTGAACGGGGGGTGCAGAGGTGGATGGGGGGGGGCGCAGTAGTGGACGGGGGGGGGGGGGGCACCGTGGTGGACCAGGGAGAGAGCCTGTTGTTAAAAATTTACCAGCACACCACTGCGCGATCCCTTGTGTTTTATTTCCTTATTACTTATTTGTTTGAACCTAAGAAATTATAAGAGTTTGTGGAAACAGATGAAGAATGCACTGCAGCAACTTACTTCAGTTACCACTGTACCGGCTGCAATAACCGATTAACCTTCCTCCCTCAGAAAATGTGAAGTGTAAGATTAACCATTTTGAGTTTTTCTTATTTTCTTTAAGATTGTTTTCCTGATCTTGGATCTTCCAATTGTGGACAATTATGTAAATATATATTGTTGAAAGAAAATGTTTTCCTTTTTATATTAATTTCTGTATTTCCTTACATTTATGTGATAAATGTGAATGTAATTATGTAAAATGATATATAAATAAATAAATAAACAAATAAAAAAGTTTACGAAGCATTCTGGCATCCTTGGAGGGACTGGGTCACTCCAAAGAACAGGCTTTAATGATAAGTTTTGATGCAGAAAAAGCGTTTGATAGAGTGGAGTGGCCCTTTCTGTATTCGGTGCTAGAAAAATATGGCTTTCATGGTAGCGTTGTGCAGGCGATCGGAGCACTATATTATTCACCTAGAGCACAGGTGCTGATAAACAGTAATGTATCAGGTGAAATTCAAATTAGCAGGGGAACCAGGCAGGGGTGCCCTCTGTCTCCCTTGCTTTTTGCGCTTTGTAACCAGGCGCCTCTCTTGTGCAGCCAAGGATAGAACAATCTCCTCTAACCACAGGCTCCCGATACAATGAAGAAATAGATGTCCACCAGTAACTTCAATCTAGTACACAGTTCCAACAGCAGCATAGCACATACCAGGATTCAATACAGTCTGGGCTCTTTATCCAGTGCACCATAAACATTAGTTCAATTCCAAACAGCAGCAGTCCATGCAATTCATCATCATAGTTAACTCACAAAGCAGCAGTTATACTTCTATTCTCTTCACCCTCATAATGAGCTCCATATTTTAGGGACTTCTCTCACCCAAGGGATTCCCCCTGCAACAGCTTCACTAGTAAGGTCAATACTTTAGGTACTTCTTCTTACCGAAGGATTTTCAGCCTGCAAATACTTCCAAGACTTCAGTACTTTAGGGACCTCCCTGCCCAAGGGTTTTCAGCCTGCAAATACTTCAGACTCCAGTACTTTAGGAACCTCCCTGCACAAGGGTTTTCAGCCTGCAAATACTTCTCACCTTCCTTGCTGCTCTCCCTGAACTGAACTGCTGAGACTCCTTCCTACCTGCCCAATCAATCCCTGGCTTCTGCCTTCACAACCAATCATTCTCCACTCATTAGCTTCTCTACACACCCATACCAGCTGAGTGGAGCATGAGCCTAATGAGGAGCTCCTGCACACAGGGTTTCCTAGCTCTCTTCCCCCCTAGGGGCAGCCAATCTACACATCCTGTCAGCTTATTCCCTTGTCTTCCCCTATTGCAGCTAGAAGTCCAGTCCGGGTTCCTCATTTCACCCCCTGGCTCCTTGCCTGCAATGCCTTCTGGGACTTGTAGTTCAGACTGAAACTGCCTTAACCCAACTATCCTGGATGTGACTTTATCACAGCTTCAATTAGACCCCTTAATTAGAGATGTGTACAGCTGTACTGCACTTCCTGGGGTGCAACTTAAGAGTCAGGTATTCAAATTGGCCGCGTTTGCTGATGACCTGTTAATGATAATAACGAAGCTGCAGGAGACTTTGGGGAATCTCTTAGAGGTGTTCCGAGGATATGGAGACTATTCGGGCTTCAAATTAAACATTGATAAGTCGGAAGCTCTCCCGATCAATTTAGACATACAAAACCTATGGCCGAGAGGGTTCCCCTTGAAGCGGGCGAATAATTCTTTTACCTATTTGGGTATTCAGTTGCCGTCTAAACCAAAGGAGCTATATCAGTTAAATGTTACAAAATTACTGGAACAGATGGCTCAACAGTTAGATGCATGGGACACCCTAACACTGTCTTTGATGGGGAGCATCTGTCTCATTAAAATGGTGATATTGCCGAGATGGCTTTATGCATTACAGGTCTTACCTATAGTGTTGCTGAAGAAAGATATAAAACACTTTTATCGACTAGTGTTTCAGTTTTGCTGGGCTAAGAAGCATGCTAAGATGCAACAGAAATATATGCTGGGAGGATGGAGACAAGGGGGCTTGGGCATCCCTAACCTCAGATATTATAATATGGCATGCCTTCTTCATCAGGTGAGAGACAGGATATTCCTATCCCACGCACATAGACCACTGGAAATTGAAGATGCGCTATTTAGTCCATTTCATTATATAACATTAGTACATTTGCAGAAAAACGAGATCCCACATAGACTTAGACATAATGTTTTGCTCATGCCCACCAGAGAAGCGTGGAGATTTTTAGGGACACTGCTAGGAGGAGATCCAAGAATAACGGAATTTATTCACATTAAGGGAAATCCAGCATTTGTGCCAGGGTTGGAGTATAAAACTTTTGATAGATGGGAGCAGTCAGGAGTGATCTGCTTAGCAGACGCGTTGGGAGAAAATGGGGCTATAAAACCGCTGACGCAACTGTTGGTACAAGGGGTGCAGGGATGGGGTGATACATACGCGTATTTCCAACTTAAACACTACATACAAACATTAAACAGGGAAGTGCTGAATACCAAATTGGGTACTAAAATTAAAAATTTCTTTGATGAGATTTCTGACAACGCTCCCTCTATATCCTATATACACCGGAAGATTTGGGGGCTGGCTCCTGAGAAGGAGTTGAACCAACTTCGCCAAAAATGGGAAAAAGATGTAGGGAGAGATTTAGAATCTTGGGATATTATGGCGCTGCTTAAAGATATACCGCGCATAGTAAGAGGAGCAGATTATCGGGAATGTGCGTATTGGGTGCTCCATAGAGCTTATTTTACTCAAGTGCAATTATACAAATCAGGGGGTATTGAAACAGCTCTTTGTTTGAAGTGTAATAGATGTGATAATTCATTATATCATGCGTTGTGGGGATGTGTTTTAATACAGCGATACTGGAGACACATGGAGGGGCATAATTGAAAGATCGTCCAAGTACGAATTAGGACGTTCTTACGAAAACGTCCAAAAATAGGCATGTATAATCGGAAAATAGTATGGGCGTTTTTCGATAATCGATTATCCCTGTAGCAAAACAATCAAACGAGGAGCGCATAAGCTTGATTAAATTGGGCGCCCTAACACGTTTGATTATCGCTGGTTAAAATGACCAAATCAGAAAGCGTGTATAACAATATACCTTACTTGTACCGCAAGTACAGTGCATGCTGTTCCGCTCATCCAGGTACAGCAAATATGAGGGACGTTCATACACGTCAAATACAGGAACATCCTGCTGCTCCACCCAATATTCCTCATATGTGCCCTATCTGCATGTCCGGAACTGCATGCACTGTACCTACTGAAGATACACCTATATTATTTTGTATATGGGAAAAGGGTAGCGTGCTTCATAATGATCTATATAAGGCAAGTTTCGCACGCAAGAAGGGCCCACACGCAGAACAACCATTCATGCACGTCACGCACGTCTATGATAACGACGGCGTCCACGTGCTGAGAGGCCCATATATGGGTTGGGAATCCATATATGGAGCTGTGCACGAAAAGACGTCCGTCACGCAAGGGCGTCCATATAAGGCGCTTGTTTTCCAACCCCTATTGCTCACTCCGAAATATGGCGCATATGCGACGTGAGCCAAATTATAGTGAGCAGGAGAGGCTGCTGCTGGTGCGGCTGTGCATGAGGCACCGGCACAGGCTCTTCATCAGCCACCACCACCTGCCCCCCAGGATCCAGGCCATGAGAGCCTGGTCCCGCATCCGGGAGCGGCTTGAGAGGTATGTGTTTGTCCCCCTCCCCCCCCGTACCTACACATATAATAGCTCCATCATCTATGTAACCAGTAACTGGAGTGTGCATGCAAGGATAATGAGTAATATGGGTACATGCACAATCAGTAATTAAAAGTATGTATTTGAAGCCACAACCATTCCCATATCTCTACAATAATGTATTTCCGTCTATAAGTCTTTGTTGCTTTTGTAGGCCACATTTCCCCACCCCTCTTTGCAGGCTCTATGTGGCTTACAATACATCATGAATAGTGGAAACATGTAACAAAAATAAATATATTGCATACTTAATAACATGGTCATGAGAACACATATAAAGTAGTTTAACAACCATTAATTATAATGCATACCATCGGTACTTAATGGCCTCATGGCCACCTGTATGCCATCATCTGCATAGGAGCCAACTCGGAGGCTGCTGTGGGTGCTTCAGCACCCCCAATATTCATTAAATTCCTTGTATGTGTCCAGGGAGGGCTTATCTCCACTGGGGCTAGCACCTCCAATAATCAAAAAAGGTGGCTCCTATGAATCAGTACCAATGGAAGTGGTTCCCCCCCCCCAACAGTGTTGACCCTCTCTGCTATTTGATTGACAAATGAATGTGTGTGTAGAGGGCAAGAAGGACCATCCCCTGACTTCTGCTCTACAAACTTATATCTTACAGACGGTTCTTACAGTTCTTATATCTTACAGACGAGTCCCTGCGGAGGAGATTCCGCCGCATGCGCCGGGAGAGGCCCGATGTCATCAGGGCAGTGCGACGGCACCTCAGGGCTCGATGTACGTTTTCAATACACGACACCTGTACTGATTTGTCTATGTATTTATTGAGTAATGCTAATGTCCTGTACAATATCAATTTCCATGTGGCAAATAGCCAAGTAGTAAGTAATAACAGATCTGTCCCACAGCAAGGACACAGGTTGCAGGTGCCCTCCCATTACTGTGCTTGCAACTTCCACCAACCATCCCCCTGAGATGAATGAGATGACATGCCTCCCTTTACTATCCCCCTTTCTGGGGTGGGTGGATAGTGGTTCCTGGTAGACCTGCCTGAAGCCCTACTTTTAGTGGATGTCATGGCCTCACTCACATACAAATTATGTGCTCAACACCCTTTCCCACTGGGCCCCCCCCCCCCCCCCAATAAAAGCAACAACAACTGGCCATCAACCCCTCGTCGCATCTCACAATGCAAACATGTTGGTCAGCAATGAGTGTGGTATGCCAACATGTCCTGTGTGGTGTGTGTCAGAGGAGGTTTCAGGGTTCCTTGTCATGTCATCTGATGCATCTCATTCCCCATGGGCATAGGCCACGCCTCACCACACCTTGGCCCATCCCCCGCCTCAGGCCACCCAGCTACTGCACTATGCAAACCATGTTGCATGTGCTGATCTGTATCACACTCCTTTTACATACACAGGCCTCCAGCACCAGCAAGATGAGCAGGCGGACGAGGAGGGCCACCACCTGCAGGAGGAGGAGGAGGAGCCAGGCCATGAGGGTGACCTGGAGGAGGAGGAGGAGGAGCAGGAGGAGGAGGAGGCTGCGGCAGCACAGGAGGCCCAGCAGGAGGAGGAGGAGTCGGCCTCGGAGGAGGGGGTCCTCATTATCGATGAGGATATGGAGGACCCCTCCCCACCTCTACCACCATCACAGCCCTCTCCCTCCCCTCAGCCACCCTCATCCCCTGAGGCAGGACCTCCATCACCTGCCCCAATGCCTTCCCCTGGCCCTGCTGCAGCCCCTGGGCTAGCTCCATCCCCTGGGCCTGCGCTATCCCCTGGCCGTGCCCCATCCCCTGGCCCTGCGCCATCCCCTGGCCCAGCTCCAGCGCTTGGTGCAGGAGCTATTATGGCCCTCCTGCAGCAGCTGGTAGATGGCCAGCACCAGCTGCTGCAGGAGATCCGAGCCCTACGGCAGGGCAATGAGCAGCTCCAGGGCCCACTAAGGGTACTGCTGGGGCTGCTCATTGCCCTGCTACAGAGGGCCTTACTTAGAGGGCATGCCCGCCCTTGACGTACATTGGGGGGGGGGGTTGTTGGGGGTGTGGGGAGTTGGGGGGAGGGAATTGTTGGGGTTCTGTGTGTCTGGGGGGGAGAGAATTGTTGGGGTTCTGTGTGGAGGGGGGAGGAACTGTTGGGATTGTGGGGAGTTGTGGGGGGGGGAGGAGGGCATTGTTGGGGGTTGTTTTGTAGGGTTGGGGTGGGGGGGAATAAATGTTTTTGTTACACTTTAACTATCAGGGTGTCTGTGTGTTTCTCTCCCTTGTGCATTACATATAAGCAAATGGTGGTGTTGAGTTGAGAGGAAGGGGGCAGCAATATTCATAGCATGAAATGTGCAGTGTGAATGAGAAAGTTGATGTATGTCTGAGAATGTTGGCCATACAGAAGGCCACCTGTTCATTCCAACCTGCATGGCCACATGTGCAGGGGGGTGGGTGGGCCGGGGAGGCTTGATGGATATTAGTGTTCATGACCACAAATGGCCAGCCAGCCTCTCTCCCTCCCTCCCCTCCACCATACTGACCCACAACACAGAGTGCCATCAAGAAGACATTTGTTGTCTAGCACTTGTGATCTGCCAAGTAGAAACTTGTACATCACCCTAGGTAGCACATAGACGATGTTTGCTCTCTGATGGCCACACATCCTTACCCACAAGCCACATTGGTGGCGGGCCCACGAAGGACCTACAAACAGCTGGCAATATCTTTTCACATTCAATACATCAGCAATGGTATATAGTGCTGAGGAGAAAAGGGATAACAATGGGAAACCCATTAGATGGCTGCTTACTTTACTTCATCACAGTAGCAATATAATACAACAGTTACAGAAGGGCACAAATAAATATGGTGCTTCTTATTTGGAGGTTTCATCACACGTCCTCTAGTAGTGGCTCAAGGTGAGTTACATTCAGGTATTATGGGTGTGTCTCTGTTACAGGATGACTCAAAGTTTGTCCCTGAGCCAACTGCCACTGAAGTGACTTGCCCTAGATCACACGGAGCAGCAGTGGGAACTGAACTGGCAACCTTGTGATTACAAGGCTGGTGCTCTAACCACTAGAGGCAAAAGTAGAGACTAATAGACGATTCACCACTGGAGACGTGAGTCCAACAGTCTTTATTATATCAGAGATAACGACCCGACACAGGCCGTGTTTCGACGCTAAAAAGCGTCTGCATCAGGGGTCAACCAGTGCAAAAGGAACCTGGTGAAAAGAAAGCTAAGAGTTGACTGCAGACTGCATACAGTAAATGGACACTCCTTGATTATGAGCAGAAAGAGAAGAGGTGGCTGAGCAGACTGAGCTTACCTTGAACGTGTGTTGCAACATTGTGTATTGGGGCTTCTTTCTCCTGGACCATGAGCTCCATTTCAGCGTCAGTGAAATTACCCTTACAGATGGGTGCTTCCTTTGGTGCCATTCTACCAAGCTCTCCGCTCCCACAGACTGCCTGCTACTACCAGCCAAAGAGAATGGGAGAAAGTAAGGGAGGCTCACGGGATGTGGAAGACTGGAAACCGAAGGCGTGGTGGCTGAGGGCCAGCACTAATCACAACCCCCCCCCCCCACCCAAATACACAGGTGTACCCAAGCATACATTGGCAAACACAAACCTTATTATAAGTGAGGGTAAAACCCTGTCAACGCATGTTACGAACAACCGGAAACCTCCCAGCAAGGAAATGCCGGTGTAAATAGCAATCAAGAAAGGGAAGGCAGGTGGGGACGCCTATACTTATCTACCCATAATCGAAATCATGTGTTCCAAATCGCTATCTGAGCTGGGCACGCTTAGGAATTATGTGTATAATCAGAAAAAAAAAACCCGCCCATATCAGACACGCCTATTCCCCCGTCTCAATGGGCGTTCTTGGCGACTATATAAACACCCACTCCGTATTTTCGAAAACCCCATTGGTACAATGCCGCCACGTCAACCCCCAACCCAGAAGGGTAATTTTACGGATGGAGAGGTAGAGCTACTGGTGCAGGAGATCCAGCAACGCCACCAACATCTGTTTGCTCCCACAGGGCAGAGGCTGGCTGCAACGACGAAACAGAGGGAGTGGGAGGCGGTCCGTGACAGCGTCAATGCAGTCTTCCATTGTGCAAGGGACGTGGAGGACTGCAAGCGCAAGTGGCACAAGCTCCGGAGGGATGTGAGGTGCAAGGCTGGTGCCCATCCCCCACCACATGATACTGCCAACCTCACCCCCCTGGAACTGATGGTCCACTCCCTGCTACCCCAGGAGAGCATCCATGGAATAGGGTCCCTTGACACCTCTGCACAGGCTGAGGACTCAGGTAGGTTGACCATTCTTTATGAAGCTGCGCTTATGTGTTCCGCTGCACTAAACTGTGTTATACAAGTTGAGGCCAGGAGGTGGGAGGTGGGGAGTGGGGTGAGCGGGAGGGAGTTTCAGGCGGGTGTGCTAATATGTAGAATAAACGACCATGTTAATGATGCTGTGTTGACTTTCTTACCTACCCCTACTCACTTGCTCTGTATCATTACTCTCTATCCCTACCGTACTCATTTACCTTCCCTCTTACTTGTCCTGTGTGTGCATCTTAACTACATTGTAAGCTCTCTTTGAGTAGTGGTGTGTCATAGGAGCACACTCTGTGGCTGCTGTGGGTTTTTCAACACCCCCAAAATTGAGCAACTATCATGTAGGTGTCCAGGGTGGAGTTTTGTGCACTCGGCTTCACCCCCAATAATGCATAACAGTTGGCTCCTATGGGTGTATGTAGGGTACTACTGTGGCACTACTTTGGGCCCCTTCCTTCCCTACTACTCCCTCCTATTTTCCCATCACCAAACCGTGCCTATTTCCTTCTATCACCTCTGTGCTCTACTGAGTGTGGGCCACATGCATGCAACTTAAGGAGCCTGTAATGGGGGTGATAATGCAGTTCTAGAGAGTCTAGCAAGTCCGTAGTAACAGAAGACATGCTGAAATGTCCTTCATTTTGACAAATATACAACAAATAGCTTGTCCACAAAGTTGTGAGCGGTGTCCTTCTCTTGGCTGGCCGTCCACCACCTCTACCCAGCTGGCTGTGGGGCTCTCTTTCACATCGCTGTCAATTCCTTTCCTCCTCCTCACCATCTCTTTGCTGGGTCAGCAGTTTGGGGGCCAATGTATATGAATGCTGAAAGACAAAAGTGGGTTATTTTCACCAACATTTGCTCACCCTTGTGCTATACAGGTGATGACTCTGAGGAGGCTGGCCCTAGTGGCCTGCAAGACCAACCAAGGCCTACAGCAGCACCTCAGCCTCACCCTCCACCGCCTGCAGCAGCAGTACAGCCTCTACCACCACCACCACCTGCACCAGTACAGCCTCTACCATCACCACCACCTGCAGCTGAACCAGCAGTTGAGGCTCAACCTCCACCAGCACCACCAGCAGAGGCGGCACCTCCACCACTGGTTGACTCTGCTGATGAGTTTGCCTATAGGGGGCCAGCTCCTCGTCACAGGCCATCTAGCCAACGAAGGCAACTGTTGCGGCTGGCCACTGAGTTGCTGAGGCACAATGTGCGCCTGGAGGAGTACCGCCAGGAAAAACTACAGCTGCAGAGGGAAGCACTGCAGGTGCAGCGGCAAGCCCTCCAGTCACAGCGGGAAGCCCACCAAGAGCTGCTCCAGGCGCACCGGGAAGCCCACTGAGAGGTGCTCCAGGCACAGCGGGAAGCCCACCAAGAGGTGCTGCACCAACTCCAACAGCTGCAGCATACCAAGACCTGCCCTCCACATCCTCCTCCAGTGGGCAGCAACCACCAGCCAAGAGGTGGGCGTTGTGATCTGCCGCCTCTGCACCCAGTACTGCAGCACCCACCACCAAACCATCTCCCATTCTGGGTCCTGTGGCCAGGCTACACCCAACAAAGTGGCCAGATTTCCACTCCGTAGCCCAAGCCGAGGAGGAGGACAGTGGGAGCAGTACATCAGAGAGTGAAGATACTTCCCCTGCAGCACCAGCTGCACAGGAAGTCCGTGGGAGGGGTAGGAGGGAACGGGGGAGGGGACGGGGAACGTTATGTCATCACATGCTGGAGGGTGAGGGTGGGGGGGAAGGGGGTTGAACACCCATGCACTTATGCAGTTATACACAATAAATGTGCACTTACTTTCACGCAAAACTTGTTTCAATGAGTCTTTGTCTTGCTCTTATGCCAAGCTGGTAAGCATTGAGGTCTGCTCTGTGGGCTGGGGGTGGAGGGGGCTCCTCTTCCTGCTCATCTGGGGCCTCCTCTGGTGGCTGTGCCTCCTCTGGGAGAGGCTGTCCTCTGCGCTGAGCCAAATTGTGCAGCATGCAGCAGGCAACAAACATCTTGGCCACCTTTTCAGGGCTGTAGAGGAGCTCCCCTCCAGACCGGTCCACACAGCGGAACCGGTTTTTGACCATTCCAAAAGTCCGCTCAATGATCCCCCGGGTGCTCTGATGTCTCCTGTTGTAAGTTTCTTGTGGGCCTGGTTGTGGATGCACCACGGGGATCATGAGCCACGTCCTCTGCGGGTAGCCCCGGTCACCTTTGGAGAAAAGCAGAATGAGATAGATGAGTGTGTATTGCTTGGAGCAGGTACAGGGGGGTGGGGAAGGGACGATAAGGATAGTGGGTTGTGGAGTGAGGTGGAGGAAGCCAGGGTGGAGGGCTGCCCAGTGGAGGAGGTATAGGTATGGGTCCATCCATGTTGAACTTACCTAGTAGCCATCCACCAGTGAACTCTCCTCGCTCAAATCTGCGGTAGATGCCCGAGTGCTGTAGGATGTATGCATCGTGGGTGGAACCGGGGAACCTGGCACACACGTCTAATATCTCCCCCTGGGCATCACACACAACTTGCATGTTCATGGAATGAAAAGCCTTCCTGTTTCTGTAGGTGGCTTCGTGTGCCCTGGGGGGTCTGAGGGCGACGTGTGTGCAATCAATCACACCTACGACTGAGGGGAATCTAGCAACAGCATAGAACGCAGCCATGTTGGTGTGCAGGGCCTGGGGGGTGGTGGGGAAAGTGATGTAGTGAGAGGTGTGAGTTAGAAAGGCATGCAGGAACTGGGTGAGACAGTGTGAAATAGAAGCCTGGGTGAGCCCTGTGTTAGCAGCTAATACAGATTGAAAACTCCCAGTGGCCAGGACAGAGAGAGAGGAAGTGATTTTGAGATGGACAGGGATGGGGTTATTCCTACGGGTCTGGGGCTGAAGGAGGGGTTTCAGCTGCTCACAAAGCTGCACAATGGTGTCCCTATCAAACCTGAACCTTGTAAGACACTGCTGGTCAGTGAGTTGTAGGAAGGTGGTGCGGGGCCTATAGACTAGGGGGCGGGCATACGTCCTGCGGTGTGTGCCCTCTTCCTCTACCATGCCAGACACCAGTGCATTAAGTGCATCCATTTTCCCAGCAGTGCAAGTATTATTAGTAGTAGTAATAACACACGCACAACACACAGACCTCTCACTGCCAGCCACCACGCCCTCTTCCACTCACACAGGCAACACAGAGACAAACGGAGGTCAGGGAATACAATATACACGTGGGAACAGTGATTGGAGAGGGATAGGGGAAGGGGAAGGTACTGATAGAGCAAGGAGTAGGAGTAGGGAAAGGTCAAACGGTCAGTCACAAAAGAGGCAGGCCACACAGACGAACGTACCAGGTACTCAACACACTCAACTTTCTCTCTGCAACCAACAAATCAGCTCTCCCAACACCGATCTCGCCACTCTCCAACTCCACACAAGCGCTATTGGGTCTAGTAGCGCTCTAGAAATGTTAAGTAGTAGTAGTAGTAAAGACATTTCCCCCTTGCTCTGGTCGCTTTTATTTGGGGTCCAACAAATGACGCCCATGCACCCGCCCAACCAGATCTATTTCGCTATCCGTTATACGTTGTACACGACCAGGTCGTATCACCGCCCCTAACACGCCTCTGACACGCCCCTTATTTGGGCGTTTCTCTCTGAGCGTATGAGCGACCCGAACGTACTGAAAATTTGGTTTCCATTATACTGATTTAATCATTTTTGTGAGATAAACGTCTGTCTCCCGATTTGGGTCGCAATATTGGCGTTTTTCTTTTTCAATTATAAGCTGGATAGTTACTTACCTCTCTTGTGTGCTGGGCAGTAGAATAGAAATGAATCCATTGCAATTGGTATTAGGTTCAAAGAGTCACAATTGCGCCTGAATGCTGACAGAAAGATGTTATATCAAAAATTATGTCTGGTGGTACGGAAATGTGTTATGCAACATTGAACCACGGCCAATCCGCCGACTTTCTGACATAGGCATAACCCGGTGCATCAATTGTTAGTCTGGGAGGCTAAAGAAGCTAAGGGGTACTGTAAACGGAAAATTCAATTTCTTAAAATATGGGGATGCTACTTAGACAAAATGATGCAGCGAGGACGAATTCTCATTGTTAATAGCTTATAATCGTATAAGGTATGATAATAACAGTGTATCGGGTAGTTATGGGTTAATCGGAAGGGGGGAGGGGGAATTGTAGGGGAAGGGGTGGGGGAGGGGAAAGGAGGAGTAGGAATTGAGGGTACTTTAAGGTTGTAACTGTTATGTATGCTCTAGAACAGAGTAATTGTTATGGAAAGTTGAGTGTCTATTCTACATGAAGTTAGTATTATATTCTGTTGACTTCTCTATTATATTAATGTTGAAATATACTATAAGGTGGAGTAGTAAATGATACAATGTTTACCTGTTGAAGCATAAGGATGGAGGATGTGGGGGAAGGGGGGAACATAACAAAAAAAGATTGATGTCTGTAAGTAGCAAATAATTTAGTTTGTTAGTCAACTCATTTTTGAATTTCTGTATATTCTGAATGTGGATTGTGTTTTAGTTTTGAAGTGTCATCAATAAAAATTGTTGGAAATGAAAAAACCAGGCAGGGTGCTGTGGCAAGAAGAAAAAGGAGGATGTTGGGGGGGGAGAAGAGAGTGGGCAGGTGGATATGAATGGGAAAGGAGGGTGGGGGCGAAGAAGAATCACTGGACATAGATTGGAGTGGAAAGGAAGGTGAGAGAGGAGAATCACTGTGTATGGATGGAAAAGCGCAGGGGAGAGAAAAGAATCTCTGGGGATGAATGGATAAAGGAGATAGGAGAATTGCTGGACATGGGTGGATGGAGGGAAGAGCAGGGGATAGGAGATTTGCTGGACATGGGTGGGTGGATGGAGAGGAGGACAGGGAAAAGAGAAGGGTTGCTGGATGTTGTTATGACGAGGCTTCTCTTCCCACCTTCCAAATAGCTCTATCTACACACAGTCCATCAAAACTCCACAGAGTTCAGCCAGTACCTTCAAGGGGCTCTTCTTCCATCAGCTGCCAGGTCTCCAGCTCCTATCTTCTCTTTCACCACTCAGGCAGGTATAAGGTGGTTAATTAGCTTCTCCACCCCTTTAGGCTCTTCCCCTTAATTCCAGGCAAGACCCAGCCCATAACAACCTACACCTGTTTCCAGCCCAGGACTCTCCTTGGTCCTAGCAACCTCCACCTGGACATTCCCCTACTGGCTCCCTCTAGTGACTCATCCTGGGCATTTTCCCCATTTCTATGGAAACAGCGCTCTCTAGTGGCCTACCCAGGAGAGGACAGACCCTTACTCTTCACAATATGGATGGATGGAGGAGAGGGCATGGAGAGAGGAGAATTGTTGGACATGGATGGAGGGGAGGGAAGACAGAGGAAGGAGATGCATATGGATGGAGGGGGAGGGAGAGAGAAGAAATGCTGGACATGGATGGAGGAGAGTGAACAGAGAGGAAGGAGATGAGATGAGGGAAAAGGAAGATAGGTGAAAAACTGCACATGGATGGAGAAAATAAGCAGAAGCTGGATCTACTGGACAGTCAAGTCAGCGGAGGACCCAGCTTTTACTTACGGATGTAGAGCAAGAAATAAAGAAGAAAGGAGGAAAGTAAAGAAATAAATGGAAAGGAAGCCCTGGAAACGGAGTTAAGAGGACAGATAGCAGTAGAATCAGATACTGGGCCAGCATGGTCAAACAAACAAGGTCACCAGACAACAAAGTTAGAAAAAATCATTTTATTTTCATTATAGTGTTTGGAATATGTCCACTTTGAGAATCAGGTGCTCAAAGTTAAAAGTTTATATTTATTTACTTATTTATGGCATTTTATCCCACATTAATCATGAATTAGATTGGAACATGGGATCATTTATTTTTTTTTTCCTGGAGAGAGTAATGCATTGCCACCCACCACAGGCTCTCTCCCCGGCTATAGCCAGCTCTGCAATTGGGGGGGGGGGGGGCGCAGAGGTGGATGAGGGGCGCATACGTGGACGGGGATGCGCAGAGATGGACTGGGGAGAGAGCCTGTTGTTAAACATTTACCAGCACACCACTGGGTAGAAGCAACTGGGATCACTACGACCCCAGCTGCAAGACAGCAGGGAACCCCCAGGTAGGTCTAGTGAATCTGTGGGGAGTTGAGATGTTGGCAGTGACATCAAGGGAATGACGGGTCTGAGAATGTAATTTAGGGGCTATTGGTTCTGGGAGGTAGGGTTAACTGAAGGGGCTGGTAATCTGTTTAGCAGAGAAGGTGGCTTCAGAGGGTTGAGAGTCTGTTCTGGAGACATGGGGAACACCCCTTTAATGGGCACTGGCTCCTATAAGATGGTGCCCAGAAGCATTGGACTGCATATTAGTAGCCCAATGCTCAATGGCAGACAAATAATACAGGTTGTGAGACTGACCATGATTACAAGTTGTGTTATTGACTCCTGCAGTAAATTGAACTGTGATAATAAGATATTTTACCACAGCTTAGTTGATATCTCCTTCAATCTCTGGAAGACAAAGATAATTCTGAATTAATTACATTTCTTGACAGATCAGCTATACTTTTCAGAATCCTTTCATGAGTGATGGTATTAAGTTTCCGTATTTATATCAGGCTATGCCCAGCATTCTTAACATTTGTACTGGGATCGTGAAGTTACTGAAACATTTCAAGTGGACCTGGGTTGGTATCATTGCACCTGATGATGACAGCAGCCAAAGGTTTGTCCAGATCCTGAAAGAAGGGATTGAGCAGAATGGAGCCTGCATTGAATTCATAGAAATAATCAGTCACATCAATAATTTGTCAAATGAGAGATTTGACAAAATTAATGAGACTATTCATAAATCATCAACTAATGTGATCATTGCTCACTTTAATAATGAGATTACAATAAGTTTGTTTTGGGAGTTAAGAATTTTCAGTATACCTGGTATGATCTTTATCACCATAACTGAAGCTGAGTTTTACTTATCCTATCAAGTGGGAATTAGTTTCAAGAATAACACCTTGCTATTCACAAGAATAAAGAAAACTATTCCAAGTTTTTTAAAATTTATACGTGAGGTAAATCCTATTCTGTTTCCTGATTATATTGCAAATGAACATTGGTGGCTTGGACTGTGTAGCAACCAGTGCCCCCAAAGCATCAAAAGATCCTGCAGTATAGATGAAGATGGTTCCGGCATGTTCCACTGTGACAATACCCACTTTGCCAACAGTTATGACGTTTACAATGCTGTCTATGCCCTGGCACATGCACTGAAAGACATGCTTTTCACTGGCTCTGGGAACACCACCACGTGGAATGGAGACCGACAGAGATTATCAGATTATTTACCATGGAAGGTAACATCATTTTCTAAAGGAATGCTATATTCAGAAAACAGAATTGGTAACAATTTGTGGAGTAAAGGGTGAAGTTCAAATCTTTCTGTGCTGTCCATTTATTTAAAAGATTTATTTTTACTGTATGTGTTGTCTAGAGTGTTGAATTCATTTCAAAAACTCATCTTCAGATTATAAGTGGAATCAAATATGTGACAGCCAAACCAAAGAAGTGAGATGCACTCAAGGAGGATATCAAAGTGTAAAAGTCTTTAATTCATAAAAGCTATAAAACCAACCCAACAAGGCCGCGTTTCAGCACAAAGGCCTGCCTCAGGGGTCAAGTAAATATTTTGTGCTGTGATTGGTTTGAGAGTGGTGCGGGCAGTAGGTTGAAAAATGTTTTTTTTTTTCATATTTCTGTTATAAGTGGGCATGAACGCTATGGGGCGTTGGTTGGTAGTCGGAGGGCGGTTAAGATTGTTAAATTGCATGCGGATTGTGAGAAATTGCAGGGGGTCCTTTTGGACTGGGATACTGGGCATCCAAACATCAGACATCCTCTCAGTACCCTTCTCCACCACCGCCAACTCCAGGCTCCGCTCATTCTGCCTCGCCACACCCTATGCTTGGAACAACCTTCCTGAGCCCTTACGCCAAGCCCCCTCCCTGCCCGTCTTCAAGTCTTTGATTAAAGCCCACCTCTTCAATGCTGCGTTCGGCACCTAACCCTTACCGTTCAGTGAATCCAGACTGCCCCAATTTGACTGCCCCTATCGTACCGACCGTTCACTTGTCTATTAGATTGTAAGCTCTTTGAGCAGGGACTGTCTCTCTTTGTTAAATTGTACAGCGCTGCGTAACCCTAGTAGCGCTCTAGAAATGTTAAGTAGTAGTAGTAGATACAAATCGATGTGGTGAATTGCAAAATGATGCACTTAGGGAAGAATAAATGAAATTATGGCTAAATGATGTTAGGGTCCACATTAGGAGTCACTACCCAGAAAAGAATCTAGGGGCCCTGTTTGCGAAGCCATGCTAGAGGAACGCTAGTGTTTTTAGTGCATGCTAAACATTACCACGCGCTAACCGTGTTCATACCCATAATGTTCCTATGGGTGTCTACATGGTTAACACTTGCTAATTTTTAACTGAAAACACTAGCACACCTTAGTAAACAGGGCCCTTAGTGTCAGTTGATTTGTAATGTGTGTCAAGTGAGTGAGCATCAAACTGATTGACAGATTAGAAATGTTTTTATTCAAATACATACATAAATAGAAAATTGGCTGTTCCAGGCATTCCTGAAAATGTGCCCTTTATTTTTTTAGCTTCATCGTTATCTGAAGAATGTGCACTTTAAAAACAGTCTGGGAGAAGAGATATATTTTGATGAGAACGGAGACCAAGCCACTGACTACAATATTATTAATCTGATCCATCTCCCCAATGGGACATTGAAACATGAAATTGTTGGAAGTTATAAACCTTCTGCTCCCCCTGGAGAGGATTTTATAATCGATGAAAAAATGATAGTTTGGGAGGCTTCATTTACCCAGGTTAGAGTGATAAAACATTATATAAGATGCTGTTATATAGAGAAATTTAGATTCATGATTGGATTTTGTACAATTCTAATGGGTCGATTTTCATAGTGATTTAACCAGGCAGGAGAGGCTTCTGGCCATTTAAATCATTTGTACAGGGCTATCTGCTGAAATTTAGCAGTTCTTAACTGGTTACTTTTCCTGAATATCAGCTCTAACCACCGGTCCACCCCCATCAGGTGGCATTTCCACTGCATGCTGAAATATTGGAAAAATATTTCCTCAGAGGGTTACTCAGGGGTAATTGGGCAGCGCCGAGCACTGCCCAGTTACTACCGGGTTAGCGCTGGAACCCTTAATGCCACCTCAATTTGTTGCGGTAAGTGATCCCTCCGAAATGACCATGCGGCAAGTGTGGACTTACTGCATGGCCGTTTCTTCTTCGGGGCTTTTTACCCCCTGAAGTAAAAGTGGCCCTGGTGTGTTGCAAATACAGTCACCGCTACTAGCGTAGGGCCCCCCTTTTACCACCATTTAGTAAAAGGGCCCCTATCCAGCTTATTTTCGAGAGAGATCGCTGGCCATCTTCCGACACAAATCTGGAGATGGCCGGCCATCTCATGAACCCTGCCAAATCGGTATAATGGAAAGCCGATTTTGGCCGGCTACAACTGCTTTCTGTCGCAGAGCCGGCCAAAGTTAAAGGGGGTGTTTCGGAAGGCTATGGAAGGCGGGATGGGGCGTGGTTATGAGATGGCCGGCTTCAGCCGATATTGAAAAAAAGATGGCCGGCTCTGATGAGCACTTGGCCGGCTTCTCTTGGTCCATTTATTTTTAGGACCAAGCCTCAAAAAAGTGCCCCAATTGACCAGATGACCACCAGAGGGAATCGGGGATCACCTCCCCTTACTCTCCCAGTAATCACCAACCCCCTCCCACCCCAAAAAAAAATTTTTAAACATTTTTTTGCCAGCCTGTATGCCAGCCTGAAATGTCATACCCAGCTCCCTGACAGCAGTATGCAGGTCCCTGGAGCAGTTTATTGTGGGTGCAGTGCACTTCAGGCAGCTGGACCCAGGCCCAACCCCCCCCCCCTACCTATTACACTTGTGGTGGTAAATGGGAGCCCTCCAAACCTCCACCAAAACCCACTATACCCAAATGTAGGTGCCCCCCTTCACCCTTAGGGCTATGGTAGTGGTGTAGAGTTGTGCAGAGTGGGTTTTGGGGGGGATTTGGGGGGCTCAGCACCCAAGGAATGGGAGCTATGCAGTTAACTGGCGATCTGCGAATATTCAACGCATCACTGGATAAGTTTGGCGATCAAATCATGTCACCTAAACAGCAGGTTATCTTTGTCTGCTTTAAACTTAACTGGTCAGCTCTAAATATTCATTTGGCCACTAAAGTTTAAATCGACCAAATAAAACCTCTGAATATTCAATGTCAGTCACTGGAAACAGCCCAGCATTGAATGTCCAGGCTCGGTGCTGACTGCAGGACTTAGCCGGCTTGCCTCCCCTGGTTTCAATATCAGACCCATTGATTTATACAACCCATAGTTTGTATTTGATCATTTACAAATAATTTCTTTAAAATCGTTTCATATTTGAATAGCAATAATGGACTAGGTATCGGCAGCTGATCTGAGACAGGCGGAGCTTGCCACCAGTAGGCAGAATTTGCCGACAGATTGGTTCACCCAAAACAATAGCAAATGCTATTGAAAACAATAGTAAAAGCTTATTAGAAATAACGGACTGCCTATCCGTTGTCCATCTGTAAAAAGTCTAAAATTCCTGCGGTCCTTATACTGCAGCGTAGTAAAAGGACTCCTAAATGGGCTATAAGCATTTAATGCAGTCCATTGGTTTTCACATATTTTGTTCTTGTGATGACTTATACTATGCCAAAACTGAAAACTCTAATGTCTTCTATCTGGTCTATATAAAAGAAGCTCATTATGAACATTACCCTAAAATGTTGTTTTGTGGCTGTACATGAGGAATTGTGATATTGCATAAATAAGTGTGCATTCCTAGTCATGCATCCAAAGAATATATAATAACTTCAAGAAATCCAGTTAATCGTTTCACTTATTAGCGGAGCAAAACCACAGAGGCATGGCATGGTTGCATTTTCTATATGGTAAGACTAGGGCCCAGCAAAGGAACAGATTATTTTGAGTTGCATCAAAATTGCTTTCCTTGTGCTATCACCATCTAGCTGGATAGGCAGTGCCATAAAAGGTGGAGGATAAAGGACTATTTTTTTAGATTTATGTCCCACATTATCCCAAGAAACTTGGGTTCCATGTGGCTTACATTTGAAAATATAGTGAAACAGAATAATAGAGTTCAGTAACATCATGGGAACGAGTTGATGGATATGTCTGAAACATAGATGGATAATTTATAGTGGTCATCTTGAAGCTTAATTCCCAAAATATTTTGGTTTGAGCGGATTGAAATAGCTAGGGGTTCCAGGGCTAGATTAAATAACAGGGGGGAGAGAGGACAACCCTGCTTAGTGCCTCTATATAATGTGAATTTTGGAGAAGTGATGCTGTTGGTGAAAATAAAGGCTTGAGGAGACTCATAAAGTAATTTAATCATATTGAGAAACTTTTCACCAAAGCCAAACCATTGGAGAGTTTTGAAGTGAAAGGGACATTCGATTCTGTTGAAGGCCTTTTCTGCATCTAAGGAAAGGGTTATTAATGGAGAGTCAATGTCATGTATGTGAGCTAGTATATTCCAAACTAGTCTAGTGTTATCACTGGACATTCTACCAGGTATGAAACCATTTTGATCACGATGAATGTGAAGATATCACAGATTTTATGCGATTAGCAAGGATTTTGGCATAGATCTTGGTGTCAACATTAATAAGAGAGATTGGTTAGTAATTTGAGACATTAGAAGGGTCTCTGCCTGGTTTGTGGATGACAACAATTTAAGATTCTAGGAAAGAACCCTTATCACCAGAGTGAAGAAGGAGATGGTCAAATAAAATAAGCAATTTGGGACTAAGAATATCTGCTAAAGTTGCATAAAATTCTATGGGTAAGCCATTGCGTATTTCTGTCCCTTAGCCCCCATGGGGAGAGAAAGCACTACAGCCCCAACAGCTGAAAAAATAAGAAAGAGAACTTAGACTCCGTTACGCGCAGCCAGTAATTACCTTTATTATCACAGAGCCAAAAAAATACAAACAATAGTTCGTTCCCTGAAGCAGGTTGTCAGTCAGCAAATGCGCATCCCGAAAGACAAGGACTGCTCAGCTAACACCTCCCAGACATCACATATATACTGTTGCAAATTCCATTTCTTATAAATCATGTGATTTCCCATAAATTGAAACCATTAGGTTGCCTTCTACCATATATGGATTGGTCATTAATTCTATCAGTCTCTCCGATATGTTTGCACGTGAACAGTCTGTGGCCATTGGCTAGTCAATTATCAGTATAGCGTGCAGTTAGTCACAGAGCAAAAAAATTACATAGAACAATACTCTTGTGTCCTCTCTCTGTCTCTCTCCACAAATGCAACATACTGGTAGGCTTCACTGTGTCCTCAGTCCCTTAGCAACTATCAAGGTTACATCCACCTTATATGAAAAGCATACTCAGCTGCAAACAAATGTTATGAAGTGTCAGTTCTCAGCTCCTGAGAAGGCAATGATTGTTACACAAGATGCTGAGTTAGTAGGCTAACTTGTGAGAACCAAACTGATAGTACAGGCCTTAGGCCTAGCCCTTAGTCATAGGCCAAGCATAGGAAGGCATATACATTTCCCTCTTGAAAGGCTGAACAGCGAGAAGCATGAAACCTTTCACACACAAGGAGCACAGACAGTGGTGGTAAACATGAAGGACTGGGTTCTTCAGAGCCAATACTGGAGGTGCCTCAGAGAGAAAAGGTCACAAGAGATGATTGTGCAAAAAAAAAAAAAACTAATAATTAAAACAAAAATAGAATTTAAGAACAAAAATGGGGTCCAGGAGAGAATGATATGTGTAAAGGGAAACATAAAGCAATGGTATAGTATCATGAGTCAAAATTGGCCATGAACCATTAAAACTATGGTGACATATGTCTTACACCAGGACAGAAACCTGAAAAACAATCACCAAAAGAAAAAACAACAGGATGAGCAGATACACACTAAATTATAAATTGCAACATATAATATCAAAATTTCTTGAAGCCACTCAGCAGGAGTAGCGACCTGCAAACCAGGAGTAAAGAAAGAAACTACATCAAGGGAAGTACTAGAAAATAAAATTCAGCAGGAATAGAAAATCAAGCACACAGGTGTACAGATACCAGAAGCATTCCCAGGAATACATGGGTATAAGGGAGTAGAATAGTGCCAGAAAATATATATAAAAGGAAAAACAGCACAAATAAAATTAAAAGGAAAAACTGTCACAGAAGATAATTCTTGAACTCAGTATTGACATGTACCAGAAAAGGAAATACATAAACGGGCCAAAATAAGAAGAAAAGCTGCAAAGACAGGAGAAAGGGATAGTCCTTTCTGTCCTTCTGTGACTGTTCTCTTGTGCTTGACTGCTTAAATATTTTAAATTTAAATGCTTTACTTTTTGTCTATTAGATTGTAAGCTCTTTGAGCAGGGACTGTCTTTCTTCTGTGTTTGTACAGCGCTGCGTACACTTTGTAGCGCTCTAGAAATGTTAAATAGTAGTAGTAGTAGTAGTAGTGGACAATGAATACGACTAATAAAGAATTCAGGACAGTTAACCACAACACAAGAAGAGTTAACCAGAATAGCAGCGGTCAGCATAGCTTTAGAAGACTATTCACCTTATAATTGAAAGAGAAAAACGCCTAGATTTCGACCCAAATCGGGAGATAGACGTTTATCTCACAAAAACGAATAAATCGGTATAATGGAAAGCCGATTTTGGACGTTTTCAACTGCACTCCATCGCGGAAGCGTACAAAGTTGACGGGGGCGTGTCGGAGGCGTGGCGAAGGTGGAACTGGGGCGTGGTTATCGGCCGAGGAGAGATGGGCGCCTTTCGCCGATAATGGAAAAAAAGTATGCGTTTGTAGCTAGAATTTAGGGCACTTTTCCTGGACCCTGTTTTTTCACGAATAAGGCCCCAAAAAGTGCCCTAAATGACCAGATTACCCCCAGAGGGAATCAGGGATGACCTCCCCTGACTCCCCCAGTGGTCACTAACCCCCCCACCACCACAAAAAATGATGTTTCACAACTTTTTATTTTCACCCTCAAATGTCATACCCACCTCCCTGGCAGCAGTATGCAGGTCCCTGGAGCAGTTGTTAAGGGGTGCAGTGGACTTCAGGCAGGTGGACCCAGGCCCATCCCCCCCTACCTGTTACAATTGTGCTGCTTAATGCTTAGTCGTCCAACCCCCCCAAACCCACTGTACCCACATGTAGGTGCCCCCCTTCACCCCTTAGGGCTATAGTAATAGTGTAGACTTGTGGGCAGTGGGTTTTGAGGCGGATTTGGGGGGCTCAACACGCAAGGGAAGGGTGCTATGCACCTGGGAGCTCTTTTACCTTTTTTTTTGTTTTTGTAAAAGTGCCCCCTAGGGTGCCCGGTTGGTGTCCTGGCATGTGAGGGGGACCAGTGCACTATGAATCCTGGCCCCTCCCATGAACAAATGCCTTGGATTTATTCGTTTTTGAGCTGGGCGCTTTCATTTTCCATTATCGCTGAAAAACAAAAACGCCCAGCTCACAAATTGTCGAATAAAACATGGATGTCTATTTTTTTCGAAAATACGGTTCGGTCCGCCCCTTCACGGACCTGTTCTTGGAGATAAACGCCCATGGAGATAGACGTTTTCGTTCAATTATGCCCCTCCATGCAACAGAAGCTTCAGACATGACATATGAGGAGTCGTATGAATGTAATGAGGAAAGACAGTTGTAAGAATAAAAAAACAAATTCATCATTATGGCAAATAGTTCAGTATGGCAAAAGTCCAAAATATAAGTCCACAATGCAAAGTCTGTCTCAAGTTCCAGATAAAACAGTAGGTGAAGGGCAAAGATCAGATAGATTGTTATAGGAAGAATGTCCTTCAACTAAAGCAGATGTTGGGGTAGGAGCCCAAATGCAAAAGTGTCCAGATTACACAGGAGCAGTGTAAGATTTGTATAGTACTTAAGCAGCAGGTACTCAGCATCAAACTTGAGTGAAGTTCTCCAGCATCCGATTGTAGTGGACTTGGGAATTATTACTGTCCTGTGGGTCATCTGGATCAGATGTTAAGGCTTCTATTTGAACCCTAATTTCTCACTTGGGTTGTTGTTTGCTTCACCGGTTTGAGACGAGGGTTCCTATTGAAGCACCTCCCCTGTGCAGCCGGGCTTACCCTTGCAAGAAGGTGGTCTACTCTGGTTACCCAATTTCTCCCTCTTGATGACCTTGATAAGGACCCAGTCTCCTGCTTGGACCTAGCCAAGCTGAATAGGTTCAGGATCCGTGAACACCAGTGACCAACAACAGAAAATGAAAAAACAGGATGGAGGCGGTAAAGGGATGGCCCCCCAGCGGTTTGTGTAGGAACAATTTCAAACAGCTCAAAACAATCTCCCCATTTGCCTAAAAAAGAACCAAGGGCGTGAATCTCTATCTAGTATCTGATATGAGATCAGCCACAAGTATACTAATTCTCCTGTATTAGGTCTAGGTCAAGTTTAAGTAGGACAATCCTATAGAGGTCAATAGTTTCTAAAATATCAGTATCATCAGGACCAGGGTCCCAACTCAAAGGAGACATGAGAGAGTTAAAAGGGTAAAGCAGTTCTTCCACAAATGTTGGAGTAATACAAAGTTTTTTTTTATCAACAAACTGTTGCTAGCAAGGCAGTAAGAATAATGACAAACAATGAAATAAATTAAAACTCTAGAACCATAAGTCCCCAATCATACAGTATGAAGTATGGCTGAGTCAAGTTTTGTAGCAGATTTCAGATATCTGAATCAGGAAGTATGATTTTGCAGCTTTACAGCCGCGGCTGAAAAGGCCTCAATTTGCTTCCAAATTATGTGTGTGAACTGATCTGGTATGACATTAGACAGAGAAGTATTGGGAAAACTGGTATGCTGTGAATATTCTTGTTACCATCCCTCTTGTTGAGTGCCTGATCCAGGAAGGGTACTTCTTTACCTATCTGTAAAAGACTGTCATGTAAAGGGACAGTTAGTGTATCTATTATGGGCTGCAGACTCACAAATGGCTAATCTGCCCAGAAGGAAGACAGCAGATACAGAAAAATAGAAGGAAAAACATGTGGAAACATATGAGTGTACAGCTAGTAAGCAGACAGAAAGCATTATAACTAAAAATGGAACAGAAATTACATAAAAGCAAAAATCCTGCAATCAGAGCAATAGTATAATCACTGAGGTAGAGTTCAACAGTTCATCCAGTAAATGGAGCAGGTCTTTAATCACACAAATTAGTGCAAAAATTCTCCTTCCAGTAATGCAGCTATAGGTGTCACTGTAGATGTCACTGTTTTCAGACTAGTCTCGCAGCATGCTTCAAAAGGATGCCAACTCAGAGTAAATAAGGGGACTTTGAAGAAAGACAATAATACAAGATAAACAGAGCAGAACCATGAGGACTTAATAGTAGTTCATAGACATGAGGTCATAAAGGTCAGAGTTCCTAACAAGTGAAACAATCTATGTAATGTGTGGCCAGTTCTTAAACAAAATGGCATAAGCTCAGGTTTGACACATTATGCAAATGTAATTGAAGTTAATTTGGAATAAAAAATACAAAAGAGTGTACCATATACATTTCCCTGTATAAACAGTACAACATACGTCTACACTGTCATTCACGTGCTCTGACCATCTAATCAACGTGCAGTGTTCTTCCCAGATATTGTGCCATGTGACTTTCTAACAATGCATTCAACTGGCAGCAAACGACTTTGACAATGTTTCATTCACTATTAAGTGGAACATCCCTATTTGCTTTCACAGAATTACCCAAAAAGGAATGGGAATTTTTCATCCATCGATATCGCAATTAAACTTCCAGCAATGCAAAACATAACAGTAAATCATTATTATGGAAGCTCCCTCTGGTGGCTAAAATAAGTACGAAAACAGTACTCGTTAGCTACTAAAAGTTTCTTAACATTGCCTCCCCTGGGATTATTCATCTGCAATATCACTATAAACCTAAGATCTTCATCTTGATGGTTAGCCATGATCCAGTGGTCTGTCTAGCAAGGGTGGTCTCAAAGTGCTGAAATCTAAGATTGCTTAAATGTTGAGCAATTCGATATTTAATCTTATGTTTAGTTTCCCCAATATATCATTTGTGACATGAGTATCGGGTGGCTTAAACTACTTGTTGTGATTCACAATATGTTCTTGTTTTCAACAAACCAAAAAAAAAAATCTCTTTATAAATGGGCCACTCATACTTTATCTGTCACAATACACAGTCGTAATAGATCATCATATAGGAATTGTAAATTTTAAAAAGTATCATTCTTTAAGTCCTTTAGCGATTTCTTAGTGGAGGAAAGTAATTCTGTCCAATCACAAGTAGGAGAAAAAGTTTTCAAATTCAAATAATATAAAACAAAGTGGGAAAGTATGCAAATAATGGTAACAAGTTATCTATTATGCAGTGAAATAGAAGGCAAATAAGAGCAGCACAAATTAGTTTCAGGCAAGGTATATAAAAATCTAAACCACGTCATGATGTAAAAGCTCGTTTAGGTCCAATGTTCCTGGGAGGGATGTCTGTGAAATCTCAGCAACCTAGGATACAGAACATAACACATTTAATATTGCAGTAGACAGACATGTATTGTAACAAAATGTAAAGAGAATGGAATTTAAACCAATTGGGGCAAACTAGGTGCTGTCCTTGTTCTGGGGCAGTATAAAACATTTCAAGTTGCAGGGTACACAAAATATGTTAACTTCTTCTTGATGTAAACATTCATCTAGATTTACTGGGCCTGTTAAGCAGTTGCTCTTGAATCTGAACTACGTAAGGTAGAGTGATAAAATATTAATAAACTAAACACTTTAAGTAAAACACAGTGGCGTAGCAAGGGCGGGGCGGTGGGGGCGGTCCGCCCCGGGTGTCAACGGGTGGGGGGGTGCATCCATCCACCCCCCCCCGGCGCAGCGCCTCCCCTCCGACACGGTCCCCACCTGTCTACGAGCTCCATCCATCTGCAGCGTTGCTGTAAAAATCGCTTCGTCGGCCCTTCCCTCACTCACTGTGTTCCGCCCTCTGACTTAACTTCCTATTGCCTCAAGGGCGGGACACAGGGAAGGGCCGACAAAGCGATTTTTATAGCAGCGTTGCAGATGGTTGGAGCTCGTAGACAGATGGGGACCGTGTCGGGGTGGTGCTATGCCGGTGGGGGGGGGGTGTCCACGCCGGTGGGGGGGGGGGGTGTCATGTTGGTCTGCACCCGGGGGGGGGGGGGGTGCAGCGGCGATCCGCCCTGGGTGGCAGCCATCCCCGCTACGCCACTGGTAAAACAGGAACTGCAGGACAAAGTTTAAAAGCATTTAGTATGTGGACACAACAGAGAAAGAAAAAAAAAAAAACAGGAAGGAACTTTACAGTGAATCTCCCAGTGAATGTAAACTTTATCCTAAATGTATCCTTGTAAATCAAAATCCAACAGTGAATGTTAAGTTTTGAAACCAATGTAAGAAAGTTAAAGGCAGTTGCGTACAATCTTAGTAGGAGGAATGAAACCAGCTGGAAATAAGAAAACTGCATTACAAAAATTAGCATGCCATCAGAAATATGAATTAGCAACATGTAAACTCTGTCAGGTGTACTGTGGGCGGCGCCACCGTAATCGATGGTATCAATTTAGACAGGGCTGCACAAAGCCCTTTGTCATCCCAATACATTTTCAAAATAGGTATCCGACACTGTTTCAACTTTAAGAATGCTGTCCCATACAAAGAATCAGGCTTTAATATATGAGTATAGTATGTGGTTCAATAAGATGAGCCATTTGGAATTGGATCCAGACTATAGAAATAAATGAATGATTTTACAGCCTGTATTACATATGCGCTGCATACCATGGAGGATTGAAAAGAATTAATGAAAACAAGGCAATTATCAGAAGAACATGGATACATATGCTCCCTAAAAGAAAAGCATAAACTGGGGGGTGAAAAACATCAGGACATAATTTCACCGAAGACTAGTACGAGCAGTGGTCACATAGTCAGGGTTCAAATGATGTAATGTCCTGCTTGTACTGGAAAGTGTCAATGAAGGTGAAAGGACAATTTTACGAACCTGGGAAAAAGACTGCAAACAAAAAATCAATTAAACAATGAGGGCCTCTGTATAGGCCCCAAGTAACAATTCACATAATGTATGCACAATTGCTTAATTGGGTAATGAGATATGTTACCAACAAGCTGCTGCTTAAAAATCATTAGACAGACACATGTCATTAATTTGCACGTTTGAAAATCGGATACTGATATGACTATTGTTCCCTTTTGTTTTGCTCATTAATGACATGTGGCTATTTGTAAGGAAGGGGAAAAAGTTTTAAAACAATAACTTGTGAGGGCAAATTAAACAAGAGCAAACTTAGACAGTTACCTAGAAATGCACTGTAAGAGTATGAAATACTGTACTGTAAGGTATATAAAAATGCTTAACAACAACAATTCCTGGTTTTGTTTTGATATACGCCTTACAGTCAAATTTTAGTATATAGAAATAAGACTATATTACAAAAATTAGGGTTCCAATTTTAGTATATGTGCTGCCAAATAGCAGTGTAAGTGAAACGGAGAGCACCTAAACATTTATCGGTTCTCCTGCAAGGAACCCCCCCCCCCCCCCCCCCCCACCCCACATAAAGACAGATGAACAATTGAAAGTCAAGGAATTAAGAGGTTATAGTTTAGATTATGCTATAGAAATGCAATAGTGGGCATGATTTTACAATGGTTCTTGTAGTATGCATTCTTTGCTATATAATAGTGTCAGAGGATAAGGAAATTAATTTTGCCTCATCAAATGCATTACACAGGAAAGTAATTTCTTTATTGCCGACCATAAGGGTTATGTGAGACAACACATGACTTTTAAAATAATCATAAACTTTTTTAAGTCAAACCTAGTCATACAAGGAGTACAATGTTCATAAACTGTAAAGGTTTTATTTATTTTTTTAAAGGCAGACCTTGGGAACATCAGTCTGTAGCCTTGAAAACTAGGAATAGAAAATTCAGAAGAATTCATGATAACCTGTAAAACAAAATCGTACTGAAGGAAACAAAGCTGCAGCCTTGACTGACCGTTAAGAAATATAGAGCAAGAAAGAGCCTATAATTTGGAAATTAAAAATTGTATTGCATTTGAAATAATCCTCTGGTTTCTGGATCAGGGCCCTTGAAACAGAAAGCAGGTGGATTTAAATGCAAAATGCAATTAACTCATGCTGCACAGCTAAAATAAAGCATTACAAGGCAGGAAAAACAGTGTATTGAAAGGAAAACGCCCACATAAAAAACTGGCCAGTCGGCACTCACGCACACACACATTGATGACGGACAGCAACAGAAAGAAGAAACGTTGCTTGAAATAACAGCACAACCTCTGCCAGAACTTTAGGGAAGAAAGGAAAAAATAAATAAATATAGCTATGTTTAACCAAAAGTGTAAGGACACAAAACAGTTATCCTAAGGAACAGTAACTAACAGGGCTACAATGAGAAATCCATAGACAGAGCAGCTTTAAACCAAGCAAGCTATGCCAGGAATTTAGGGGAAAAAGAAAAAACAAAATACAGCTATCTTTTATGCAAGTGAATCAAGTAACATAGACTGCAACTAAAAAAAAATTCCTCTTTTTTTTTCTGCTACATGAGAAAGTCTCGCTGTCTGCAAAACCACTCCAACACTTTTTTGTGCTTTTCACTGCATTCCAAAACAAAGCAAACTACAGATACCGAGTTGTTATCCTGCTCCAACGTTAACAATTACTTACAAGGACTTTCTGCACTAAGGAATCAGTGGAAAACACTATTTTAAAAGACACAATCTATTTCCTATCCTCAATGAAAGTATTTGAGAACTCAAAATCAACAACAACAAAAAATATATATATATATTTACAGACGTCTATCAAAATTCCAGACATGCACCCTTGTGCAGCTGACGCGTCCACACCCAGCTCACCTGCACTTATGGTAGGGACCGCAGTCACCTACCCCTTTGCAGAGAGATTCTTCAACCCTGCAGGCTCTTCACTCAACTCAACTCCGGAGTAAAAAAACAAAACTTTCCACAGTCCAGCTGCAGAAATAGCTGACTTTTTTTTTTTTTGGTCTTTCTGTTTTTTCTTTTTTTTTCTTTTTTTCTGTTTCTCTTTTTCCTTTTTTTTTTTTCTTTTTATTAGTTTAGAGGGCTATTAAGGCTAATTACACAGGGCAATCAGTCCCTGTTTGGGCGCCAAAATGTGTATTTCTGTCCCTTAGCCCCCACAGGGAGAGAAAGCACTACAGCCCCAATAGCTGGAAAAATAAGAAAGAGAACTTTGACTCCGTTAGGCGCAGCCAGTAATTACCTTTTTTATCACAGAGCCAAAAAAATACAAACAATAGTTCTCTCCCTGAAGCAGGTTGTCAGTCAGCAAATGCGCATCGTGAAAGACAAGCACTGCTCAGCTAACACCTCCCAGACATCACATATATACTGTTGCAAATTCCATTTCTCATAAATCATGTGATTTCCCATAAACTGACACCATTATTTTATTTATTGCATTTGTATCCCACATTTTCCCACCTATTTGCAGGCTCAGTGTGGCTTACAATACATTGTGAATGATGGAAGTACAATGTGTTACAGTACGATTATGAGTTACATTATGAAGAGTTATGGGAAAACAGTGTCAAGTCAAGACATCATTTAGGGCGTGGAAACACTGGAATGTTACAATGGGGGAAAGATAGGGCGATAGAACAATAGCAGAGGACATAGGGTATCACAATTGTATTTGTGGGTGGAGATTGAGGTGTGGTGTAATACAGGGTAGGAAAATTCAGAAGAGAGTGTATTGATGCATTTCTATTAGTGTGAATGAACATCATATATTTTGATCCTTGCCATAAATTTTCTCAAAGAGATATGTCTTCAATCGTTTGCGGAAGTCGGTTAATTCGTAGATCGTTTTCAGGTTGCGTGGTAGTGTATTCCAGAATTGCGTGCTCATATAGGAGAAGGTTGATGCATGCAGTACTTTGTATTTTATGCTTTTGCACTTAGGGAAGTGGAGGTTGAGGAAAGTTCGGGATGATCTTTTAGCGTTTCTGGGTGGCAGGTCTATTAAATCAGACATGTATGCAGGAGCTTCACCGTGAATGATTTTGTGAACTAAGGTGCATACTTTAAAGGTGATCCGTTCCTTGAGTGGGAGCCAGTGTAGTTTCTCACGTAAGGGTTTTGTACTTTCGTATTTTGGTTTTCCGAAGATGAGTCTGGCTGCTGTGTTCTGGGCTGTTTGAAGTTTCCTCAGTATTTGTTCTTTGCAGCCCGCATATAGTGAGTTGCAGTAGTCCAGATGGCTGAGTACGAGTGATTGCACTAAGCTGCGGAAGACGGATCTTGGAAAGAATGGTCTTATTCTTTTCAGTTTCCACATGGAGTAGAACATCTTTTTGGTTGTGTTATTCGCGTGAGTTTCAAGTGTTAGGTGGCAGTCAATAGTGACTCTGAGGATTTTTAGAGTTTCAGAAATTGGTAGATTTAGTTTAGGTGTGTTAATAGCGGTAAATTTATTCCTGTTGTATTGGGAGGTAAGTATGAGGCATTGAGTTTTTTCTGCGTTCAGTTTCAGTCGGAATGCATCTGCTCAGGTATTCATGATGTATAGACTTTGGTTGATTTTGTTGGAGATTTCATTAATGTCTTGTTTGAAAGGAATATATATCGTTACATCATCTGCGTATATGTAAGGGTTAAGGTTGTGGTTTGATAGAAGTTTTGCCAAGAGGATCATCATTAGGTTGAAAATAGTTGGCGAGAGGGGGGATCCCTGCGGTACTCCACATTCCGGTGTCCATGCATCAGACGTAGTTGAATTTGATGTGACTTGATATGAGCGCAAGGTTAGGAACCCCTTGAACCAGTTTAGGACATTGCCTCCGATGCCAAAATATTCAAGTATGTTTAATAGGATTCCGTGGTCAACCATATCAAAGGCACTTGACATGTCAAATTGCAAGAGGAGTATATTGGTGCCGGTAGCAATCATTTGTTTGAATTTGGTCATTAGGGTAATTAGTACTGTTTCTGTGCTGTGATTAGACCGGAATCCTGATTGGGCATCATGCAGTATTGAGAACTTGTTAAGATAATTTGTGAGTTGTTTGGTTACCATCCCTTCGGTTATTTTGGTTATTAATGGTATAGATGCTACTGGTCTGTAGTTAGTTATTTCGCTTGCGTTTTTTTGTGTGTCTTTGGGTATTGGGGTGAGTAAAAGTTTTCCTTTTTCCTTTGGGAAAAGTCCGTTTTGTAGCATGAAATCCACATGGTTCGTTAGGTCTATTATGAATTGTTGAGGAGCTGATTTTATGAGGTTGTTTGGGCAGATATCTAGTTTGCAATGGGATTTGGCGAATCTTTTGAGCGTTTTAGAGATGAGGTCCTCTGACAGTGATTCGAATTCGGTCCAGATCCTGTCTGCTGGGTATATTCCGTCTTCTGGGTCTAGACAGTTTAGGAGTGTGGCGTATTCAATAGGGCTGGTGGGTATTTTAAGTCGTAATTGTATAATTTTTTCCTTGAAGTATTTCGCGAGGTCATCGACTCCTGGTGCGTCTTTGCTATTGTTTGTAACTGGTGTGGTGTCTAGCAATTTATTTACAAGGTAGAAGAGTTTGTGTGTGTCTTTGTAGTTTGGTCCAATCATTGTTTTGTAGTGTAGTCTTTTAGTCTGTTTTATGGTATATTTGTATTTCCTCCGAAGTGATTTCCAGGCATTCAGTGTGTGTTCATCTTTCTTTTTGTTCCATGCGCGTTCTAGCTTTCTGACTTGTGTTTTGAGTTTTTTCAGCTCTTCGGTGAACCATGGATTAGATTTTTTCCTACGTGATGTTCTGGTTTGGATTGGGGCAATTGTGTCTAATGTTGTTTTACATATGTCATCCCGTTCTTGGAGGAATTGAATGGTGTCTGTATTTGTTGACCATTCATTTTGGTAGACCTGTTGCCAGAATGTTGTGGGGTCTATTTTTCCTCTCGTGGTGTATGTTGTTCGTTCATGGTTGTTGATTGCGTTTCTGTGTATTTTTCGCCAGTGGAGGGAGACTTGTGCTTTATAGTGGTCTGTCCATGGTGTGGGTGTCCATCTTGTGTCTGTAAGTAGGAGAGTTGAGTTTGAGTCGAATTTGTGTGTAATGATGTCTAGCGTGTGTCCCTTTTTGTGTGTTGGTTGAGTATTAGGTGCATGTAAATCCCAGAGTTTTAAGAATTCTTTACATTCTTGTGTGCCTGTTGAGGTGTCGTCTTCGAGGTGTAGGTTGATGTCTCCTATTATGAGGATGTTTGAGGCAGAGACACATGTGTTCGAGATAAAGTCCATGAGTTGCATTTGGGAGTCTTTCCATTTTCCTGGTGGTCTGTAAAATAGGATTGCGCTGAGGTGTTCTTGTAGGTTCGGATGAGTGATTCTTGTTGAGGCTGTTTCGAGTTGTGGTGAGGTGGATTCGCCAATGGTTGTGATGGTGAACTCGGATTTGTAAATTATGGCTATTCCGCCACCTCTTTTTCCATTTCTTGTCCAGTGGGTTATTTTGTATTCTGGTGGGCATGTCTCTTTGATGGCAGGGTCTGTAGGGCTGTGGAACCATGTTTCTGTGATGAATAGAAGGTCTAGATTCTCTGTGGTGATCCAGTCTAGTATTTCTACTGAGTTGCTTACTGCTGATCTTGCGTTGATGTATCCTATTCGGATTGAGCGGTATGGTTCTGTAGGGAGGTTTGATGTGTTTATTTTTATTAGTTGTCTATTTCCCCGGTGGTTGAATTTGTCGTTGTTGTTTTTTTTTCTCTTTCTGTTGGTGGTGTTCATATGTGGAGATTTTACCTTTTGGGTGGTTATTGTATTTTTGGTCTGGTGAGTTGTTAATAGGTTGTACATAGAGTTGGTGGATTATGGTAGGGTTGTTGTTGATACTGGGGGTGGTCCATGCGTGGTAGATTATGGGAATGAGGTAGATTATTATCAGTAACTTGTTGGTGTTCATGTTTGGTTTTTGTGGATGGTGTTCGTGGTATTTTTGGCAATATCAGTAGATTGTGGGCAGAGGTAATATCAGCAGCATGTAAATGTACAAATAAACAATATATATAGTAGTTTAGTTAGCTCTTCTCAGCAGTAAATGTACACAGAAGATCTACACAGAAAATATACACAGTCATTGATTCCTAACCACTACTCACTTGTCCTGTATCCTTTTCTTCTCTTTAAATAACTAATATAGTTAGTTCTTCTCAGCAGTAAACATACACAGAAAATATACAAAGAAAGTATGCACAGTCACTGATTCTTAACCACTACTCACTTGTCCTGATCAATTAGAATATGAGCTAGGTCAATGTCGATATTTAGTTCGATAGTTAAATCAATAGAATATGGACTTTACCTATTATTGTGATCTTACATGGCATTCAGGCAGTGCAAGCTTGCAAACATGAGGCTGTGCTTTCGGAACAGAGATGGTGCAGCGATACTTAGTTCATCATGGGCTTTCTTGGTCTGAGTGGTCCGTTGGCCGCGTGGTCGGGTTGCCGTTGTTGTTTCGCTGGGCCGTTCTGTTTCACGTTCTTGCTCAAGTCCGTGCTTGTTCGTATCTCTACTCCTCTGTGGTAGGATTAATTCAGACGCTTTGCAGGCAGGTCTCCCGGTGGCCACGTGGTCAGGCTGGTCGTTTGAGATGCCGCATTCCAGGGGCTTTGTCGGAAGGGCGTCCGCTTAGAGCCACGGAATATGGCTACGGTTCGCCCCTATATCTCCCTGTCTCCAGATGTATGGGTCGCACTCTCCGGTACACAACTCAGACATCCAGAGCAGTCCGGGAGCGGATAAGCGCAGGAGTTCTGTTCCAGAGCTCCTATCGTCGATCATTGGTTCTGATTCGGGTTTACCGGGGGTGGGTCGCAGGATTGGTATGTCGATCCCTGCGTGGTTGCTCAGTGCCCGGACCTCGTCGTTGAGTCCCGCTTCTTGTTTTCGTCTATGCTGATTCTGTCTGTGGAGGTATTCCACCTCTCCGGTGTTAGTAGGACAGTTCAGCTTATGTTATTCGACAGGGTGGTTTAGAATGCGGCCCCCGGCAGAGCTCTTGTCTCAGCGTCAAACCGGGTTACCATGTTGCACATCGCAATTTCACAATGTGTAAGTGGTGGTCTTTGCCACTTCGCTTCTCTCTGCCCTTCTAAGTGTAGTGCTCGGTCCCCGCTTTCGAGGCTTCTTTCTGCCCGTCCGAGTTTTGTGATCGGTGCCTACCTTCGGGGTGATCAGGATCGTCTGTTTATCTGATCGAGCGCTCGGCGCATGAGGTGTAGCCGGGTGATGCTCACCGGAAGCTTCTCGGTAGCCCGTAGGATATTGTGCCTGAGTTATCGGCAGGTTCACGCACCTCTCAACCGTGCCACTTTTGTTAGGTTGCGGCTTTATCGGCAGATTTAATCCTCTGCGATCCGTTAGTGTCTGTGCTGAGGCTGCCAGTGGATGGATGGGCCTTGTGAGGTGCAGACACACTTCCTAAGACCTCATCTCTTGGATCTCTGGTCTCTAGGTCTGTTTGGGCCAGTTGTTTCGGCGCTGCAATCCATCGGTCGGCTCCTGTTTATCTCCGATTCGATCTGTTCTGTTCGGGTCCGTTCAAGGATGGTCAGGTAGGTCAATTCTTTCGGGACCTCAGGAGCTCGGTTACGGAGCTCCTTACCTGTCGGCCATCTTACCATATATGGATTGGTCATGTATTCTATCAGTCTCTCCTGTTGTATTTGCACGTGAACAGTCTGTGGCCATTGGCTAGTCAATTATCAGTATAGCGTGCAGTTAGTCCCAGAGCAAAAAAATTACATAGAACAATACCCTTGCACCACTTGTTCCTCTGATCTCATCCCCACCAACTTACTTAACACCATCTCTCATACTGTCACCCCCTCCATCTGTGATATCCTCAACCTCTCTCTCTCCACTGCAACTGTCCCTGACACCTTCAAGCATGCCGTAGTCACACCTCTCCTCAAAAAACATCACTTGACCCTACCAGTCCCTCCAACTAACGCCCCATCTCCCTCCTACCCTTCCTCTCCAAAATACTTGAGCGTGCTGTTCACAGCCGCTGCCTTGATTTTCTCTCCTCTCATGCCATCCTCGATCCGCTACAATCCGGTTTTTGCCCTCTACACTCGACAGAAACGGCACTCTCTAAAGTCTGTATTGACCTGTTCCTTGCCAAATCCAGAGGCCATTACTCCATCCTCATCCTCCTTGATCTATCCGCCGCTTTTGACATTGTCAATCATGATTTCCTTCTTGCCACACAGTCCTCATTTGGGTTCCAGGGTTCTGTCCTTTCCTGGTTCTCCTATCTCTCCCACTGCACCTTCAGAGTACACTCTCATGGATCTTCCTCCACCCCATCCCGCTCTCTGTTGGAGTTCCCCAGGGATCTGTCCTTGGACCCCTTCTTTTTTCAATTTACACCTCTTCCCTGGGCTCACTGATCTCATCTCATGGTTTCCAGTATCATCTTTATGCTGATGACACCCAGCTGTATCTCTCCACACCAGACATCACCACAAAGACCCAGGCCAAGGTATCGGCCTGCTTATCCGACATTGCTGCATGGATGTCCAACCGCCACCTGAAACTGAACATATCCAAGACCGAGCTTATCGTCTTTCCACCAAAACCCAATTCTCCTCTTCCTCCACTCTCTATCTCAGTTGATGGCACCCTCATCCTCCCCGTTTCATCTGCCCGCAACCTCAGAGTCATCTTCGACTCCTCCCTCTCCTTCTCTGCGCATATCCAGCAGATAGCCAAGACCTTTCCTCTCAGAGCACACCACCCGTACTCTCGTCCACGCTCTCATTACCTCTCGCCTTGACTACTGCAACCTACTCCTTACTGGCCTTCCACTTAGCCATCTATCCCCCCTTCAATCCGTTCAGAACTCTGCTGCATGTCTTATATTCCGCCTGAACCGATATACTCATATCACCCCTCTTCTCAGGTCACTTCACTGGCTTCCAATCAGATACCGCATACAGTTCAAGCTTCTCCTTCTTACCTACAAATGCACTCAGTCTGCAGCCCCTCATTACCTCTCTACCCTCATTTCCCCTTACGTTCCCGCCCGTAACCTCCGCTCACAGGACAAATCCCTCCTCTCAGTACCCTTCTCCACCACCGCCAACTCCAGGCTCCGCTCATTCTGCCTCGCCTCATCCTATGCTTGGAATAAACTTCCTGAGCCCTTATGCCAAGCCCCCTCCCTACCCATCTTCAAATCTTTGCTCAAAGCCCACCTCTTCAATGTTGCTTTCGGCACCTAACCTTTATACCTTTCAGGAAATCTAGACTGCCCCAATTTGACTGCCCCTATTTGACTGACTGTACATTTGTCCTTTAGATTGTAAGCTCCTTTGAGCAGGGGCTGTCTTTCTATGTTAAATTGTACAGCGCTGCGTAACCCTAGTAGCGCTTTAGAAATGTCAAGTAGTAGTAGTAGTAGTAGTAGTGTCCTCTCTCTGTCTCTCTCCACAAATGCAACATACTGGTAGGCTTCACTGTGTCCTCAGTCCCTTAGCAACTATCAAGGTTACATCCACCTTATATGAAAAGCATACTCAGCTGCAAACAAATGTTATGAAGTGTCAGTTCTCAGCTCCTGAAAAGGCAATGATTGTTACACAAGATGCTGAGTTAGTAGGCTAACTTGTGAGAACCAAACTGACAGTACAGGCCTTAGGCCTAGCCCTTAGTCATAGGCCAAGCATAGGAAGGCATATACACCATCATTACCTGGGGCTTTATTATGGGGAATCTCTTTAATAGCCTTGATGATTTCATCTAAAGAAATATTTTTATCTAGAATAGCTTTTTGAGATTGTGATAATAAAGATTGACTCAAATTTTTCATAAGGTTGTCAAAGGAGGACTCAGAGAAGAGTTTCTGAAGTATAAAGTTGGTAAAATTTGGAGAATTGTAGAGCTCTTTGAGAGTCTGTATAGTGTGGATTTCCTACGGAATCAATTCTGTGAGATAAGCAGGCTTGACTTTGTTTTGCTTTAAGGAACTGTGCTAGCAAATGTCCTGATTTATTAGACAGATTTCTGAATATTTAAGGAGAAAAGGGCCTGTTGACTAAGAATGGTGTTTAAGTTATATCTATTGAAAAGAAAAGATTCTGGTTATTGTTTTTCAAGAGATTTAGTTTCATTTTCCAATAGATCTATCTATCTATCTATCTATCTATATATATACTCCCACAGAGTAATTTGTTATAACTCCTCTGATAGTGGCCTCATAGGCATCCCACCATAATTAACAGGAGAATTATGTAGAGGATTATTGGTAAAATAATCTTCAGTGGATTTTTTCAACAGAGATATAAGAGTCCTCCTTTAAGAGGGAAGTGTTGAGTCTCCAAGCTAAAGATTTTTTAGTGGTTGAGATATTTGAGAAGTATAATGAAATAGTGGAATGGTCAGATATATTCCTATTGTGAATTTGGGAATTAGCTACACTAGGTATGAGAATTTTGGAGATCAGGAAACAGTTGATTCTTGAGTAACTCATGTGAGGTGGGGAGAAGAAGGTGAAGTATTTTTTTGTGGGATTTAAAAGTCTCCATATGTCTACAAGACCCAGTGAAGAAATGAGTGAGTGTAAGGCAGAAAAAGCTTTGGATTGGTAATAGGGGCAATTGGACAGCTTGTCAAGAAGAGGGTCAAGAATTTGGTTAAGTCCCCACCTAAATTATAGGGTTAGGGAGAGAGCTGTTGATTTTTGAAGCTAGTAGATGAAAAAAATCAGGCGAGTCTTTGTTGGGTGCATATATATATTTAAGAGAGTAGCTGGTGTATTATTTAGCAAGATGTCCACTTTAACCCATCTGCCTTCCACATCACAAGATTGTTTAATAATATTAATTGAAAGGGGTTTCTTGTGTAAGATTGCCACTCCGTTTTTTTGTGTGCACTGCAGGAGAGTGTGCCATGAGAAGTTTTTGTCTTGGAGGCATTTAGAGTCTGAATCTGATAGATGCATTTCCTGAATAAAAGCCAAGTCCGAGTTCAAATTGTGTAAATATATTAGAAGTTTCTTCCTCTTAATAGGGTTATTTAAACCTTTCATGTTAATGGAAGTAATTCTCATATAAGGTGTTACGTAATAATACAGGAAACATAAAAACTGACTTGGCTTTTTGTGAAAAGGTTATATCAATTATATCACAAGTCAAATAGGCAGGGAAGTTGACAAAAAGGAGAATTACAAGTATGCCTATATGCTCAAAACAGTGGGAGGGAGAAAAAATTAAGAAAAACATTAGGAAAAATGAATTCAGAAAAAACAATGGCATAGAACAGAGAACAATGCCAATACAATTGTAGTAAATCGGTAAGGAAGAAGTGAGACACATATTGAGAGAATTAGAGGCTCAAAATTTAACAGTATGAATCTGCAGAGAGCTAGCACAGAAATGTTTTTGCAGCATGTAATCTTACAAATACCGAGGGAATAACAATTGTTAGGAGATTGGAGATAATTGGAAAAATTGGAGAAAAGAGAGCAACATTAAACATTTATAGCAAGTATTATGCAAATACATATAAATCTCATTATGCTATGGAAATAAATTCCAAATGAGAGAAAGGACTGGAAGAGGGAAATTAAGATGTTTATTTCAAACCTTGTTAATGTTTAGGTCTCAAAAGGTGTCCCAGAAAAAGTTTAGGGCCTCCAGGTCATCAAAGGTGTGGGCAAGAATTGTGGATTGTCACCCACATTTGGGCAGGGTAAAGGAGATCAAATTGAGTGCCAAGGAACTGTAGGTGATTACATTGTGCAAGAAGTTGTTTTCTGCGATGAACTTGCTGAGATCCTGGAAAATTAAGACTTTCATGCCATCATAGAAAATAGGCGATTTCAGTTTGGCATTTTTGCAGAATTGCTAAGTTGAGGGTTAGCGGAGAATCTTCAGGACAATCGGTCGAGGGAAAGGTTGTTGTGCAGGTTTGCCAGAGGTGACTCTGTGGGCCCTTTCGATTTCAAGCGGTGGGCTAAAGTTTAAACCCAAAAGCGTGGGTAGGAGATTCTTTCCATAAACTTACTGGAGTCAGAGCCCTCTGCAACTTCTTTAATTCCAAGGACTCTAAAGTTTTTGATCAGAGAGAGAAGAGATTTCATTGGAATTAGCATCACACTTCAGGGAGAGAGAATCCATGCACGATTGAGTTTGTAAAAGCTGAGATTTTATTTCATTAATATCTTCTCTGAATTGGGAAATGGAGAGGTGAGTATCTTTGAGAATACCTCTGTGAGAGAGACGTTCACAACATAATGGTCTGCATCATGATTTCCTCATTGCCCAGTCTCAGCCACCATTGCCAACTTGATAAGAGGAATCTTGCGAGGTTTCTTAGAGGCGAGAGACGAGGGCTGCTTAACATCTGCCTTCGGTAGATTTGTTTGGCTATGATATTAGGTAAATATTAAGATGTAATTTGCTGTAAGCAAGCGAGATAAGTTGTAAGCAATCTGCCGGATCTTTAACTCTGAGCGGGAGCTGAGAGATTAAGCCGCCATTCTCTGTCACGCTCAGCAGCGCTCCCCTATACCAATGCTTTTAACGACCCTTAGGCTCCACTTTGGGTTTAACAAGCGATATCATGTGAATCGATATCTGGATGAATTAAGACATAGTAACATTGTAATATAGTAGATGAGGGCAGATATAAGACTGGTATGTTCTATTCAGTCAAAACTCAAATGCCTAAATATGTACTACTGGTAACAGTAATGAAACAGTGATTGAATATTTACATAGCAGGCAGCAACAGATTTATTTCCATTGAAAATAACTGAATTTTGTATGAACTTGACAGCTAATAGGGTGCTGCTTGCTACTGTATTTTGTATTTTGGTGGTGTATTGTTTGTCTCCATAATAAAATCACAATCTCTGTATATACAATCACATAGCCGGGAAAAAGATCTTTTTTTAAAAACATGCCTTTTATAAGCAAACAGACTTGAAGAAGAAATAAATATATACAACAGAACTGGAAAATCTTGGCACATTTAGATACCTCTGGACAAAACTTCTGCATTGAAAGATTCTTTTTCCTCATATTCAATACCTCTCTTTGACAATAGTAGTAATAAAAAAAATCAAGTGCATTTTTATAATGTATACTGCATTCCCCCAAAACAAAAAGGCGCAAAGTTCCCACCTACCATATTTTTCTTTTGATGCATGCCACAGGAAAAGAAAAGATGTTAAATGCTCCCATGTTTCACCCTATTTATTTCTATTTATTGTACACTTATATCCCCACATTTTCCCCACAGTTAATTTCTTGTACGATAAAAATAAACTTCTGAATGTTGTACATTTGTTCTCCTAACATGATGTCTGTTTTGGTGGCCCTAAAGGTGAAACCCTCTCTGAATGATTACAATGCCTGCTAGGGTGTTAGTCCCTATAATCAGCCCCCTTCAAATGGAAACATGATTACGATTTAGAACTAATTACTACTATGACTTTTCAAACCAATATTTTCCTTTGTGAACATCCATATGCTGCACAAGCTGGCATAAGTGAGATCAAATAAAAATGCTTACCAACAATAATGAACGAACAACATGGCATGCAGCAGCTGAGCTGAGGTTTCTTTTGCTCTGTTTGGGTTGTACCACTCGTTAATGGTAGCCCCGATTAGTAACTCTGCCATATGTTTCTCTTCATCCTAAACACCTCCACACAAATGTGTACTTTTAACGTAGTTTAATACTACTTCCTCTGAAAATAGCTGACTATAATTTAGCTGTTCTAGGGGAAAATAACAAACCTCAAATGCGATGCCAAAGAAAAGGTCTGAATTGGTCCATAAGTGGACAGGAAAGAAATATGCATTTTATTAACTATAGTCCATGACATTTGAAGGTAGATATATATTTTTTTCAATCCTCAGACTCCCTCCACAATCCAGATGCACTCAGAATTGTGCTCCTGGCTTCAGGAAATTACCCAGGAAGGAAACGCCTGTCTGCTGTCTTTGACTGTATTACCGTCCAGCTGACATATCTCCAATCAAACTGGTGAGTGATCACACAACACCATGAGAGGCTCATAGTGGCCTGTTATTCAGCCCCGCTTCTAAAGGACAATTATTTTATTCTATTCTGTTATCTTGGATTTTATAAATTGCGGAGGAAACCAAGAGGTCCAAAGTATATATAATAATGTCATATTCCTGATCTGCAATAAAACAGTTACAAGCACCTAACAGGGGGAAATTTTCGAACGAGAAGGGCGCCCCATCTTACTTCGACACAGATCGGCGAGATGGGGCGTCCTTCTCTCATAGTCGCCCAAATCGGCATAATCGAAAGCCGATTCTTGGTGCGTCCCCAAATGCTTTCTGTTGCAGGGATGACCCAAAGTTCCCAGGTGGTGTCAGGGGCGTAGCGAAGGTGGGACTGGGGCGTGCCTAACAGATAGGCGTCCTCGAGCGATAATGGAAAAATGATGGGCGCCCCTGACGATCACTTGGCCAACTTTACTTGGTCCTTTTTTATGACCAAGCCTCAAAAATGTGCCCTAAATAACCAGATGACCACCGGAGGAAATCGGGGATGACCTCCCCTGACTCCCACCCTGAAAAAACAACTTTAAAAACTTTTTTTTTTTGTATGGGTAAAGGATGTCCTTTGCTATGCCTCTGACATCCCCTTTGTTTATTTGGATTACAAGTAGCAGCAGTGGGATTTGAACCAGCCACCTTGTATTGCAAGACCAGTGTTCTAACCACTAGGCCACTCTCCACTCCCTTGAAATTTGGACATCCCTGTGTGTGGGGGGGGGGGGGGGCAGTTGAGGACATCCAAAAAGTTTGAAAGAAGGACGTCCACGCCTTTGTTATGCCTCCGCTAACACACACCTCCTCCCAGGACCTGCATACTGCCCCCCCCCCACAGGGACAGCCAAATTTCAAGGTAGTGGAGGAGTGGCCTAGTGGTTAGAGCACTGGTCTTGCAATCCAAAGGTGGCCAGTTCAAATCCCACTGTTGCTACTTGTGATCCAAAATCCAAATAAACAAAAGGGATTACAGAGGCATAGCAATGGCATGGATGTTCTTCTCACAGAAACATCACATTTGGACGTCCTCAACTGCCATCACAGGGATGTAGGCATAGCAAAGGAAGTCCTTCACCCATACTCTTAAAAAAACATCCCTGACGAGCACTTGGACGTTTTCACCTGGAGTTTTGTTTTTCTAAGGTTGTAGATGGCTATTATACACGCAGCTTGTCTGCATGTATGAAGCCGTCTTTGGCATGCACAGAGCAGCCTCACATAATGCGTGGCTGCTGTGCACTGGCTTCCCCTCCTTAGGAAGGAAATCATATGCAAATGAGCTAACAGTGAGCAGCTCATTTGCATGCGTTTTCCTTCATGCATGCCCGTTCCTTTCCGAATCGCCAAGGGATCTGTAAGGGAAGGGCTTTTTCTGTTCAGTTAGTGGGTGTGCTCGGTTTCCATTATCACCGACCATCTGTAAGTATAGGCCATTTCTTCCCATCTTTCGAACCTCAGGAGGGATGCAGAAAGTTCTTCGTTCCTTCACACAGCTAACAGGGCATTTGCTTAAGTGGCCACTGTCTCCTATATACTTACACATAACTACAAATTATTGCCCGTTAGCACTTGTTAACCCCAATTATTGATACTTACTGATTATTAAATATTATTGCTTGTTAAACACAGTTATTGATACAATTAAGGGCCAATGTGGTGAAAATTAGCCAATTACGTTACGTGCATAACTGACTCTATTCTATAATCAATTTCCCAACTTTGTGCCCAACTTTAGGCCCCATTTATAGAATTTGTGCACATAAAATCCATTGTCTATATGTATTCCTGGATTGGCCGCTGTCGTGGATAGGATGCTGGGCTCGATGGACCTTGGTATTTTCCCAGTGTGGCATTACTTATGTACTTATGTGGTGAAGTGGTATCAAAATTAAGTCAGTATTTGAAAATTCCTTGTTGGGAACTTACCATAGGTCCCCTGCACTTTTCGGCAGAAAAAGAACATACAAAATTTACTAAAAATGTAATTCAATCAAAGCAGCAAAGAAATATCAAGAACAACAAAGCAGCAAAAACACAGAGCAGGCAATTCTGTAACAGGATTCACCATTTAGGCACTAAAATTAAGCAGCTCATGGAAATGTTAGCGCATAGTAACATAGTAGATGATGGCAGAGAAAGACCTGTACGGTCCATCCAGTCTGCCTAACAAGATAAACTCATATGTCCTACTTTATGTGTATACCTGACTTTGATTTGTATCTGCCATTTTCAGGGCACAGACCGTAGAAGTCTGGCCAGCACTAGCCCCGCCTCCCACCACCGCCTCTCTGCCACCCAATCTCCGCTAAGCTTCTGAGGATCCATTCCTTCTGTACAGGATTCCTTTATGTTTATCCAACGTATTTTTGAATTCCGTTAACGTTTTCATCTCCACCACCTCCCGCGGGAGGGCATGCCAAGCATCCACCACTCTCTCCGTGAAAAAAACTTCCTGACATTTTTGATAGATGTGACATTTATGCATGAAACGCACAACATTTTCCATGTCTCCCATTATGGATCTAGAACAATGCATAGAACTGAATCTTTATTGATTATGCTGGTTACTAAAATTAAGACCTTGTTAAGTCAAAATATTCTATCTGTCTAATTCAATTTGATGTTTCAGGGGCCTTTCATATTGTTGATAATACGTTATTGCTAAATAGGCTGAATGGATTGGGTTTGGATGGTATTGTTCTGAAGTAGTTTAAGGGTTTTTTTGGTAATAGGCAATATAGTGTCAAAAAAGGAACATTTTCAGAGTTTTAGAGCTCAGTATATAGCGACCCTTAAGGTTTGCCTTTGTCACCGATTTTATTCAAAGTTTTTATGCGTTCTCTGGGAATATTTTATCAACCTCATTATTTTTTGATGCTTCTTATACAGATGGCATTTTTATTTTGGTACCAGTCATAAATGATTTAATTTCAGATTTTACTTCCAACACAAGATTGCTGGGTATCAACTAATCTGATAAAGGTTAATACAGCTAAGACTAAGTTGCTACTTTGACACATCTTTAAGCAGAGTACCACCAAACTTAGTTCTTAACAAAAATGCAGAGTAAAATATTATGGGTGCCACAGCTATGTTTAACTTTAACTTTGCAAAGGTACATTTCACAAATTCTGCACTCTGTCTGGTTTCGTCATACATCTGTTCAAATACAGACTGTATAAGTGACCGCTTGTCAATCGGGCATGCTGAGCTTGATTTTTTTCTTTCTCTGTAGAATCCATTGGCTGCTAATCTAATTCCTGAAAACAAGGTAAAATTCACATTGGCAGCAGAGAATAATAATTGACTGAGAGCAAAACAGTAAAAACATTATTTTTAGAAATTAACTTCCCCCTTGCAACCACTCTGCCTCACTCACATCATTCATCCCACAGTTCCTATTCCTATATTTACAGCTCCCCCACTTTTAACCAAGTTTAGTCATCCACATATGAATAAAACCAAAACATGAAAGACTCCAGAAAAATTGGAGAGTCATGGGATAGGAGGTTATCCTGCTTATAATCGAAATAGAAAAACGCCTATATTGTGACCCAAATCGGGAGATAGACGTTTATCTCACAAAAACGAATAAAGCGGTATAATCGAAAGCCGAATTTGGACTTTTTCAACTGCACTCCGTCGCGGATGCGGACAAAGTTGATGGGGGCGTGTCGAACGCGTGGTGAAGGCGGAACTGGGGCGTGGTTATCGGGCGATCAGAGATGGGCGCCTTTGACCGATAGTGGAAAGAAAATATGCGTTTTTAGCGAGAATTTAGTGCACTTTTCCTGGACCCTGTTTTTCCATGAATAAGGCCCCAAAAAGTGCCCTAAATGATCAGATGACCACTGGAGGGAATCGGGGATGACCTCCCCTTACTCCCCAGTAGTCACTAACCCCCTCCCACCACAAAATATGCCGTTTCACAACTTTTATTTTCACCCTCAAATGTCATACCACCTCCCTGGCAGCAGTATGCAGGTCACTGGAGCAGTTATTAGGGGGTGCAGTGGACTTCAGGCAGGTGGACCCAGGCCCATCCCCCCCCCCCACCTGTTACACTTGTGCTGGTAAATGGGAGCCCTCCAAACCGCCCCCCAAACCCACTGTACCCACATGTAGGTGCCCCCCTTCACCCCTTAGGGCTATAGTAATAGTGTAGACTTGTGGGCAGTGGGTTTTGAGGGGGATTTGGGGGGCTCAACACCCAAGGGAAGGGTGCTATGCACCTGGGAGCTGTTTTACCTTTTTATTTTTTTTTTGTAAAAGTGCCCCCTAGGGTGCCCGGTTCGTGTCCTGGCATGTGAGGGGGACCAGTGCACTACGAATCCTGGCCCCTCCCACAAAATAAATGTCTTGGAGTTATTCGTTTTTGAGCTGGGCGCTTTTGGTTTCCATTATCGCTGAAAAACAAAACGCCCAACTCAAAAAAAGATAAACATCCATGTTTTTCGAAACTATGGTTCGGTCCGCCCCTTCACGGACCCGTTCTCGGAGATAAACGCCCATGGAGATAGACGTTTCCGTTCGATTATGCCCCTTAGTGTCCTATTGTGGCTTAAAAACTGGTTAAAGGATAGAAAACAGAGAGTAGGTTTAAATGATCAGTATTCTCTTTTTTTTTATTTTTTTTTATTTATAAGATTTTAATTTTTACATCAAGTATACATCTTGAATAGAAAAGATGGTTATAATAGTTCCTTTTCAGTTATACAAGAAAAACAATACAGGCAAATACAATAAACTAAATTATCATCTTTAGTCCACAATAGAAAGGGAGCCCCTACTAACTTAAGGAAATAATGAAAAAAAAATCAGAAAAGCAATTTCTAATTAAGAATAAAGTGGCTGGTGAGAGCAATCGGGAATTTAAATCAATCATGGAGTTGAAGTTGTTACAGTTATTGGAAATGGAGATGAAGAATCTCTCAGTTTAGCCTCTATAAAAGTATTTAGTTGCTTTGCCTCAAAAAAACATACTTTACTGAATTCAATTTTATTACACACTTGCATGGGAAATTCAGCCAAAAAAGTGCTCCTAATTGTAATACCTTCGGTCTTAATTTAAGGAATTCCTGTCTTTTTCTGGGTCGCCCTAGAGATATCTGGATACATTCTAATTTGGCAACCTAAGAAATCCTGACTTTATTAAGAAAATATTGCTTAAGTATCCAGTCTCTATCTGGCTGAAGTATGAAAAATACTTTAAGAGTAGCAGTTGTTAAACCCACATTCTCTCCTTCTATTATTTGAGTCAAGTCCAAGTTCAAATCTAATGTCTTTGGCGGAGGAACCATCCTATCCTCCTGTAACAGTTCTTTTTTCCGATTAGGTTCTATATAATAGATCTTGGATATCGGAGGGTGGGATTTTTCTGGAATCTTTAAGTTCTCAGTTAAATACTGTTTAAAGGTTATCAGTGGTGAAATAGCCAGCTGCTTTGGGAAATTTATCAACCTCAGAGTATTTGATCGTTGATGATTTTCTAAAATTTCAATCCTGTGTTGTAGAAAAATATTTTCCTTGATCAAATTCATCTGGATCTGTTGACAGTTTTGAACAGCAGCTGAGTTGTTTTCCATACTTTTACCCAGAGAAGTTACTTTTGTCTCTAATTCAGATATGCTTCCAATATCTAAATTACATTTCTGGGTAAATTGAGCAAACTTCTGCACAAATGAGGCTTCCAGTCCCACAAGTGCCTCCCATATATTTTCTAGTGTAATATTTTGAGGCTTACAAGGCAAAAACGACTTACTTGGGGTTCCCAAGTCAGGAAAAGAGGGTAAATCCGAGTTTCCTCCTGTGTCTCCATGATCTTCCCCAGTAATCTCTTCTCCTCCGCTCGCACCCGCTTCCATCGATGCGGGGATTGTCGGCGTCTCTGACACCACTTCGGCGCCCGCGCCAGGAACCCCGTCGGAGTTTTCTCACCCAGAGTATTCTGGGCCGTAGTTGACGCCATCGCCGGCCATCGGAGGAGGAATCCTCACTTCGGGACTGAGCGTTGTTTCCGCCTCAAGCCGAGGGAGCGAGGGACCTCCCTCCGCTCCTCTCGGCAGCGAGGATAATCCCGTAGTCGTTCCCGATAGAAGGAAGCGGTCAAGCGTTGCAGTTCTAGGAAGTACAGGAATCGCGGGTCCAATTCGCTGTTTACCTCTCCTTTTAGGCATAATTTGAGTAAGTAAATAGCTTCTCAAGGCATTAAGTGACTGCAACGGTCAGAGCGACTTCCTATGCTGCTCATTCAGCCGCCATCTTGCTCCCTCTGCCTCTGCCTCAAATGATCAGTATTCTCAATAGAGAATGGTAGATAGATGGAAACGATGACCACAAATGCTCACAGTCTAAGCAATAAAGTTCATGACCTTCAAGCCCTGATGTTGGATGCAGACTTAGACATGTTGCAATCACAGAGACATGGATAAATGGTCCCATGATGGGATGCAAACATACACCAGGCTATAATCTATTTAGGAAGGATAGATGGTCGTAAAAGTGGAGAGTAGCTCTGTATGTGAGAAATGATATCACGGCGAATGAAATGACAGGGACATGGGGAAAAGAAGAAGCAATATGGATCACCTTAAAAGAGATGATAGAACCTCTGTCCACGTGGGTGTTGTCTACAGACCCCCGACACAACTGGAGGAACTAGATAAGGATCTGATCGCGGATATTCAAAAGTTAGGAAAGAAGAGAGAGGTGCTGTTGCTGGGAGATTTCAATCTGCCGGATGTAGATTGGAAGGTTCCGTCTGCAAAATCGGAAAGAAGTAGAGAGATCGTGGATGCTTTCAAAGTGCTCTGCTCAGACAAATGGTGATGGAACCCACGAGGGAGGGAGCGATGCTGGATCTGGTGCTCACAAATGGGAATAGTGGTCAAATGTCCGAGTGGGTGCTCACCTGGACAGCAGTGACCATTAAACAGTTTGGTTTGATATGACAGCTGAAGTGGAGGCAGCCACTCAAAAGTCCTGGATTTCAAGCGTGCTGACTTTAGTAAATGGGGGGAATACATGAGGAAGGAGCTGATGGGATGGGAGGGCGAGAAGTGGAAGGACAGTGGTTCAGGCTGAAAGAAGCTATAAACAGGGCTACAACCCTTTATGTAAGAGAGTAAATAAAAGCAAGAGAAAAGGAAACTGATATGGTTCTCCAAGCAAGTGGCTGAAAAAAATAAATGCTAAAGAGCTGGCGTTCCTGAAGTACAGAAAACTCAAAATAGGAACACGGAGAGGAATACCGGATGAAACTAAAAGATGCCAAGAGAGATACGTCTGGCGAAAGCGTAAGCGGAAGAACAAATGGCTAGAAAGGTAGGAGGGGTGACAAAAATTTCTTCAGGCATATTAGTGACAAAAAGGGAATTGTGAGACTGAAAGATGCTGCGAACCGCTATGTAGAAAATATGAAGAAAAAGCAAATTTGCTAAACAGATACTTTGCACTATTTTCACAGAAGAAAATCCTGGAGAAGGACCACAATTGACTGACAAAAGTACATGAGAATGGAGTGGATAGAGCACGGAAGAGAATGTGTATGAACAACTTAAAAATCTGAAGGTTGGCATAGCCGTAGGACCGGACGGGATCCACCCCAGGGTATTGAGGGAGCTCAGAGAGGTTCTGGTGAGTCCTCTTAAATTTGTTAATAAATCCTGAGAGAGACGGGAGAGGTTCCATGGGAGTGGAAAACGGCAGATGTGGTTCCTCTTCAGAAAATGGCAATAGGAAAGAAGCTGGAAACTACAGGCCGTAAGCCTCACTTCGGTTATTGGAAAAGTAGTGGAAGTGATGCTGAAGGAAAGGATAGTAAATTTTCTGGAAGACAATAAGGTGCAAGATCCCAGACAACATGGTTTTATCAAAGGGAAATTGCGTCAAACAAATCTCATTGAATTCTTTGACTGGGTGACCGCGAATTGAATCGTGGACATGCTATGGACGTAATCTACTTAGATTTCAGCAAAGCTTTTGACACGGTTCCCCACAGGAGGCTCTTAAATAAACTTGATGGATGAAAATAGGACCCGATGTGGTAAACTGGATTAGGAACTGGTGGCAGCCAGACGCCAGAGGGTGGTGATTAATGGAATTCTCTCGGAGGAGGGAAAGGTGAGTAGTGGAGTGCCTCAGGATCGGTGCTGGGCCGATTCTGTTCAATATATTTGTGAGTGACATTGCCGAAGGTTAGAAGGTAAAGTTTGTCTTTTTGCGGATGATACTAAAATTTGTAACAGAGTGGACACCCGGAGGGAGTAGAAAACATGAAAAAGGACTACGGAAGCTAGAAGAATGAGATTGAAGGGGGGCAGACTCAAGAAAAATGTCAGGAAGTATTTCTTCACGGAAAGGGTGGTGGATACTTGGAATGACCTCCGCGGGAGGTGGTGGAGATAAAAACGGTAATGGAATTCAAAAATGTTTGGATAAACATAAAGGAATCCTGATCGGAAGGAATGGATCCTCAGAAGCTTAGCCGAGATTGGGTGGCAGAGCTGGTGGTGGGAGGCAGGGCTGGTGGTTGTGAGGTGGGCCTTGTTCTGGGCAGACTTTACGGTCTGTGCCCTAAAATGGCGGAAACAAATCACGGTCAAGTTACACATAAACTTTCACATATGAGTTTAAATTGTTGGGCAGACTAGATGGACCGTGCAGTCTTTTTCTGCCGTCATCTACTATGTTACTATGGCAGATGACGTTTAATGTGAGCAAGTGCAAAGTGATGCATGTGGGCAAGAGGAACCCGAACTATATCTTAATGCAAGGCTCCACGTTAGAAGTCACCGACTAAAAAGGGATCTCGGCGTCATTGTGATGATACATTGAAACCTTCTTTTCAGTGTGCCACGGTGGCTAAGAAGCAAATAGAATGTTAGATATATTAGGAAAGGAATGGAAAGCAAAGTGAGGACGTTATAATGGCCCATCCGTGCTTCTCCCCTGCAAATACCCCTCTGACATTTCTCAAACTATAAATGTGAGTTTTTTTTTCAAATGTACTTTTATGGGTTAGTGATCAATAAAGTTCTTAAATGTCAACCCAATCTATGGCCCATCCATGCTTCTTCCTGCAAATACCCCTCTGACATTTCTCAAACTATAAATGTGAGTTTTTTCTCAAACGTACTTTTATGGGTTAGTGATCAATAAGTTCTTGCAAAGGTTGGACATTATGACTCAAAAAGGGGTAAAATGATGTACATTAGGACATTCCTTTTTGTGGAAGTACTTTACTCACACAAAGCAAAGATGTCCTCAGGAAGCCTCTTTTTAAAATGGCTAAAAGTGTGTGTTTTATGAACCCTTCCAGCTTATAATCGAAAAAGAAAAACGCCTATATTTCGACCCAAATCGGTAGATGGGCGTTTTTCTCGCAAAGGCGCCCAAATCGGTATAATCAAAAGCCGATTTTGGGCGTTTCCAACTGCACTCCGTTGTGGAAACGAATAAAGTTGATGGGGGCGTGTCGGAGGCGTGGTGGAGGCGGGACTGGGGCGTGGTTATCAGCTAAGGAGAGATGGGCGTCTTTGCTGATAATCGGAAAAAAAAGGCATTTTCTCGCGATTTTGGGTCACTTTTTTTGGACCCTTTTTTCTCACGAACAAGTCCCCAAAAAAGTTACCCAACTGCCCAGATGACCATTGGAGGGAATTGGGATGACCTCCCCGGACTCCCCCAGTGGTCACTAACCCCCTCCCACCAAAAAAAACCCCACTTTAAAAACTTTTTCCCAGCCTTTATGCCAGCCTCAAATGCCGTACCCACCTCCATGACAGCAGAATGTGTTCGATCCTGTCACACAGCCTTTCCCTGGGTCAGATGTGGCTCTCGGGTGCAGTACAGGGTCACATCAGCATTGCATTGTGTGAGTGTAGGTATTGGGCTCCGTGATTTCATTAGCTTGTGTTACAGTCTCACGATGTTGGTAGTTGGTAGGCTCTTCTCCCATGGTGCTTTTCCCCCTGCCTACTGGGGAGTGTGCCCTGTTGTGTTTCCTGTTGTAGTCCATGCGGTAGTGGCCATTTTTGTAAGCCAGTTTTAGTTCCCTTTCCTGTGTTAGCCACGTAGAGACTTAGATCTTACCTTGAATGTGGCTGAAAGAGGGCATTGTACAGCATTCTGCCAGCTCTGACCTACTGCTAATCTCAGTACCAAGAGCTCTCGTTGCCAGTGAGGCACAACCTCTGATCTGCAGTTGGGAGCTCAGCACCTGTGGTAAGGAGCTATGCATGTGGGAGCTTTTTCTGAAGTCCACCGCACTGACCTAGGGTGCCCAGTTGGTGTCCTGGCATATCAGGGGGCCAGTGCACTACGAATCATGGCCCCTCCCACGACCAAATGGCTCGGATTAGGACGTTTTTGAGCTGGGCGTTTTTAGTTTCCATTATCGCTAAAAAAAAAAACGCCCAGCTCAAAAACGTTCATTTTTTCGAAAATACGGTTCGGCCCCCCCTTCACGGACCCATTCTCGGAGATAAACGCCCATGGGCGTTGTGTAGGCGTTTGCGTTCGATTATGCCC
>NC_044033.1:220437833-220503433 GCF_901765095.1 Microcaecilia unicolor | reverse complement strand
CCATATAAACAGGCAAAAACAGCAACAGTGACAACAAAGATGATGCAAACAAGACGTCCAACGGACTCAAAGAGTTCACATCAGAAGCTTTATTCAAAGTATATAATGGACTCGACACAAATCGTGCTTCAGCCATAGAGGCCTGCTTCAGGAATCCCTGTGAAGTGTAAATACATAACTTCTCAGCACTCACTCTATAGAATTTGAAAGCAATGTCCTCGTCTCTGATATATCAATTATAGAAGCGCCTACTTCCAAACCAGCAAACATCCAGCTGTTTTTGATGCACGCTGAGGTCCCCTTGTACCACAGAGGGTAAAAGGCTGTCTCTTTTAAAAGAAGTGATAGTACAGCAAGTGAACCACTTGCCGCATGGATATTTAAACACCATTGCTAAAAAAATTAAATGTTAAAATTTTTTTAAAAATTTCTAGCACTGGACATGGTGCTTGCTGGGGGTGGGAACTACCTGTAGTTCTGGATTAGCAAGCAGTAAACCCCACAGTTATTCTGAGAATTGCTGAGCTTTTGGGACTCAAAATACCATCAATCAACCCTACACTTGATAGACAAAATTCTGCAGGTGAATCGATTTGGCCAGCTGGCTATCTAACAATATGTAGCTGTTTCAATGGACTCTGAATATACAATATCTTTAAATGCATGAAAATGAAGTCATTCTTTTCCTGTAATAAGATATGTGAATGTTATAGGGAAAACAGGGATGCATTAGGGAAGAACTTGAACAGGTCAAGAAACAGCAGTAGCCAAGTGTTGATGACATTTCATGGATTATGATGTTGGAAAACTACTCATGGAAAAAAGTTATTTACTGGTAAAAGGAAAAAATATTCTTAATAAGCAAAAGACCTTTGGACAGAGAAGGTCAAGAAAAAAAATCAGTGACAGAAGTTTGGTGACTGACAGAATTGGCCAACCATATGTACAAAGGTGGAAGTGTTTCAGAATCATATAGTCACATATTACAAACAATTGGAAATGAAAAAGAGTTTTCAAACTTTGATTTTCTAACAGGCTTTGATAAGAGAAAAATAAGTAGCATTTTCCAAGAATGAATTTCTGAAAGTCAAGGTGACATTATAGTAAGTTTGGAGCAAATAAAAATATGTTTTAGAAAGGCAGGTGGATAACTGAGGTGGAGGATTACAACCCTGGTGCAATAAACCATACATGTGACCTTAGGTAAGAAGGAATGAAGGGAAAACCACAGACTGAGTGTGATTGGTCACAGTAGAAATGAGCAGACTGAATGGAACAAGAGATTCTCATCTGCAGACACTTTCTATTTCTAAGACAAAGTATGAATTTGCAAAGAAATTACTAGCAAAATTCTAAGGTTTCCTTTTTTGTTCTACACATTAAGTAATTTACTTGTGGGTTTTTCTCATCAATTTGCATAGATATTGTTGAAACACATTTCATTTACTTTCCCAAATATAAGAATGTTTTTGTTGAAATTTAGGTGCTAGTTGTCAGTTTTAAAGTTTCCTAATTTAGGAGCCAAAAATTCAGACAGCAAACTGCAATGAATTTTCCAAGAAAAGGTGCCTAAATGAGTTGCCTACTATTGTATCTAGATAAGGGGGTCAGCACTGTTATCCAGCTGGTGGCAGTATCACCTGCTATCCTAATACCTTAGGACACCCTGGCCACTATCCGCACAAGATAGACCGCTTTGCTTTTTTGAAAATGGCTATTTCCTATTCAAATTTGGGAGTTTAGTGGAAATGTCCATAGTCCGACTTAGATGTCATATCGAAAATGCCCCTCCTAGACACTTAAGACTAATTGATTCGTTAAAAAATTAATACTACTTATTTTACTTCTTTATTCAGTTGTTTCACATTTGACACTACCTGTTCTATCTGATTGCAATCGTCCTGTCATGTAAGCAGTTATTGTGTGTGACTCAGTTCTCTTTAAAATGATCGTTTACTGTAATTCTCATGTGATTGTACCTCCGCCAAGAAGGGATTAAGCCGATTATAATACCCTAATTAAATCAACTTAAAATGCAGAGGGGTCTGTAAGGATTTCAAGACAGTATACAGATGATCAGCAGCACTTGTCCAGGTAACAGGTGCTCTTTATGGAAAGTGCTTTGGCAATATTGGCACATTCATTCCTTTTTCTTCTCCATAGCCACCAATGGTTGTAGGAACCTACATTTGAAATCTAATTCACAATAGGATCCTAAATATAGGTAATCTAGGGGCCCCTTTAAGGCTCTACGCGTGCCAAAATGGAGTTACCACCTGGCTACCGTGTGGCTCTTGCAGTAATTTCATTTTGTCGTGCATCCGATACGAGCAGCTGAAAAATAATTTTATTTTTGGATGCACGTATCAGATGCACCTAGGTCTTTACCGCTTGGTTTCCATGTGAGACTTTGCCACTAGGTCAATGGCTGGCGGTAAGGTCGTAGACCCAAAACGGACTCGCGGCAATTTTGATTTTGCCACACATCCATTTTCGGCAAAAATTTAAAAAGGCCCTTTTTACAGGCATGCTGAAAAAAGGATCAGCGTGCGCCCAAAACCTGCACCTACATTTCCACAAGCCATTTTCAGAGCGCCTTTGTAAAAGGACCCCCTAACCTAGTTCATTTCAAAACAATCCAACTAAAATTATTATTCACCCAGTTAGTGGCTGTGCATTGTAAAATTCATAAACATAACCCCGATAGGAACAAGCTAAACAATTTACTTACAATCTATTATCAAGCAAGTTAGGGGGATCTATGAATTTAAACTGTTCACCTAGATGCAAATTGTTCACATTTATTATTCCTCCGATTATGATGTCCCCATTCCTGTGATATCCTGGTGATGTCAGCAAATCCTTCCCTAATGAACACAAACACTCAGCGAACCTCCAAAGGCCATGAAAAAGTATTAAAAAAAGCAGAAGAGAATGAGCTTGCATCTTCAAAACTGACTGTACTTAATTCGTCGGCTTGGGAGATGTTATGGGATTTTTGCTGATCCACACAAATGCTGTTTAAATCACTTACATTAAAAAAACAGTCATTTTCTCACTGGAAATAGGTATATAAGCAACTAAACAGATATCATATTATTGAGGGGAGAGGTCATTAAGCTGAACTTCAATCAATTTTCTTGCTAAGATACAGGAGCTTTATAGTGTCGTTCTCTTAGAATTTACACTCTTGGGAAATCTGCTCTAGTTCTGTGTATTTAATATTAAATATAGCTTGCTGCTGTCTTTTTTTTTTTTTTTTACTAACGCTCAGCTTATATTAAAAAACAGACAAACATCTATCTAGCAGAAATGTGTGGAGGTTTGTATAGTAACTGGAGTGGAGGAGTAGCCTAATGGCTAGGGCAGTGGGATTTGATTCTGGCAACCTGGGTTCAGTTCCCACTACAGCTCCTTGTGACCTTGGGTAAGTCACTGAGGGGCCCTTTTATTAAGCCGCGTAGGTGCCTATGTGTGCCCAACCCACGCCAATTTGGAACTACCACCCCGCTACCTTGTGGCCTGGGCGGTAATTTAATTTTTTACCAGGCAGTAATTGGAAGTGTACACGTGCTGATGATTACCACCCAGTAAACACATGAGACTTTACCGCTAAGTCAATGGGTGGTGGTAAGGTCTCAGGCCCAAAATGGACGTGTGCCAATTTATATTTTGCCACACATCCATTTTCAGCCCTCCAAACAGGCCTTTTTTCGCAGGTGCACTGAAAAATGGACCTACGCACACCTTAGTAAACTGAAAAGAGTTCTAGAGTGTCTGATGGTTTCAAACTGAGCCACCTGGAGCCCAGGTAGAACAAGCGATTGTCACTGAGCAGTCTCAAAATACATGTCAGACTGTAAGGGATAGTCAAGAAAGAAAACTCTGTGGGACCTATGCCATTTTCTTACTAGCCAGGAAGTGACATACTCCCCACAGATCAAGAAATAACATTCGGGTTCCTACAGAGACTCTCCTCTCCCCTCAATCCTAGATATATCCAAGTGTATATCTAGGATTGACCGTCACCAACTACTTTTTCTTCTCTCTAGGAGGAACAGCTGTTTCATCTTCTTTCTTTTCCAAAAAGAAGTGCTATGAGAGTAGTGACTAACCCCACAGAAATAAGAAGTCCCCACAGACAATTGTTCACTGACCACAAAACCTTCTTTTGTCAAGCTAGAGAGTCCCTGTTTTCATAGAGTGTTGTAGTCTCCTAAACAATGCTTTCGGTCATCTTTTCTCGGTCAGTGAGAAAAGGGCTCTTACTTTTCTAGTTTCATTCTCCTTTTCTGCCTCTCTATGAGAGGAAGGAAAACAGCCATGTCCTTCATTATAGATTGGGGTGGGGGGGGGGGGGGGGGGGTGACACATATGCAATCAGTTTCAGTTCCTGCATTTCACTTCTCTCCACCCCCCACCAGGGTCAGTCAAACTTTCACACCTGTTTCCTGGTAGGTTTGGCTTGGGCATGTGGTACACCTTCCTAATAGCCTTGAGACCGCACTCTTTTGGGATACTCCTGGACCTCCATGGGCTCACTTATCCCTCTCCTCTCTTCTGTATCAACGGTGAGTCTTTATACTTTCCTGCTCCTCCCTAGAAAGCCTCTCCCCCACTAGGCAGTTCCACCAGGGTTTTTTCTAGATTATTCCATCCCCTTCTGTCATCCCTTCCTCCTCCTGGCAGTAGTGAAGTCCCAGTGCCATCTGCTGGGGAAACCCTACATTTCACTGAATTTCTTAGTTGACCTTTCCCCCTTGAAATAAGAAGGAAAGGGGGTAGCCCTAGGGAGGTTTCTCCTTTTGCTCCACTTCCAGTTTCTCTCTTACAGACCCGATCTAAAAAGCCAGAAATGTGAGGAGCAAAATCTTTAAATTTTATTTGATATTCAACTGGGAGCCAACGATGGCTTTAAGCAAAGGATTAATATAAATCTTGCGTGAGTGGCAAAGTAGAGGGACTACTGTGTTTCTGCAAAGTCTGTATCTTCTTGATGGTTAACCTGTTTTATCCGGTGCCTACGTTAAGTGTCTTTTTTGAGAATTATCCCCCATGATATCTTGCAAGACAGATCAGGGTCCAATAGTATACTTCAGTCTTAAGACATAGTAGAATAGAGGGGTATAATCGAACCGGCGCGGCGAAATAGATTGCCGGCGATCTATTTTGGCTGCGCCGCAACAGCTGGCTGGAACCGTATTATCGAAAAAGATGGTCCGGCCATCTTTTGTTTTGATAATACGGTTGGCACCGCCAAATGCCTTGATTTAGCCGGGTTTGAGATGGCCGCTTTTGTTTTTTCAGCGATAAGGAAACTAAAAGCGGCCAATCTCAACCCCGGCTAAATCCAAGGCATTTGGTACGTGGGAGGAGCCAGCATTTGTAGTGCACTGGTCCCCCTCACATGCAAGGACACCAACTGGGCACCCTAGGGGACACTTCTAAAAATGTTAAAAATATATATAAATACCTCCCAGGTGCATAGCTCCCTTACCTTGGGTGGCTGATCCTCCCAAATCCCCCCAAAACCCACTCCCCACCAACTCTACACCATTTACCATAGCCCTTATGGGTGAAGGGGGGGCACCTACATATGGGTACAGTGGGTTTGGGGGGGGGTTTGGAGGGCTCAATCTTACCACCACAAGTGTAACAGGTGGGGGGTGGGGATGGACCTGGGTCTGCCTGCCTGAAGTGCACTGCACCCATTAAAAACTGCTCCAGGGACCTGCATACTGCTGTCATGAGCTGGGTATGACATGTGAGGCTGGCATAGAGGGTCGCAAAAATGTTTTGAAATGTTTTTTTGGGTGGGAGGGGGTTGGTGACCACTGGGGGAGTAAGGGGAGGTGATCCTTGATTCCCTCTGGTGGTCATCTGGATAGTTTGGGCACCTTTTTGAGGCTTAGTCATGAAAATTAATGGATCAAGTAAAAGTGGCCAAAATGCTCGTCTTCCCCGCTTTTATTTTTTCCATTATCAGCTAAGGCGGCCATCTCGTAACCACGCCCATGTCCCGCCTTCGCTATGCCGCCGACACGCCCCCTTGACCTTTTGCGGCTCCGAGATGGGAAAGAAGGCAATGAGGTTGAAAAAGCGGTTTTCGATTATACCGATTTGGCCGCTTTTACGAGATCGTCGGCAATCTCTCGATTTATGGCCAGCGATCACTTTTGAAAATGAGCTGGATAGTAACATAGTAGATGGCAGCAGATAAAAACCTCTATGGTCCTTCCAGTCTGCCCAAACAAGAAATAGCATAAGCTATGATGTAATAATATGTAGTGTACTTGATATTGATTTGTCCTTTACATTTTCTGGCACAGAACATATCTCCAACTATTGAAGCTGTCATTGAAGCCCCACTGCAGCCCATCCAAATCCATCCAGTCATCATCTGTAGAAGTCTGCCCAGTACTGGCTCTGCTTTCCAACCACTGGAGTTGCCACCCATATACTGCCAAGTTTGTCTGGTTATATTCTCTTTCCATACAGAACTGCCCTGTCTTTATCCCACATTCTCCTGAACTCTACCATTGAACCCATCTCCACCACCTCCCACAGAAGGGCACCTCAGGCATCCACCACCCTATTCATTATAAAATGACCTCCCATGTCAGTTCCCCTGCAACCTGACCAGGGTCCCCCAATTCTACCAACCTCTTTCTATAGGAAGGTTTGTAGTTTAATACTGCTCAAACATTTGATTGTCTGATCCACATCACCCCTATCATTCACTGCCTCTAGGACACACACACTCAGGTCCCCAAGTCTCTCTCCATATGTCACATGGTGAAAACCCCATACCATTCCCATTATCCCTCTATCAAACCACCCCTCAAGAAGGAGAGAGGTATTGCATTATTGGGGGGGGGGGGGGCAAGAGTAGAGAGAGGTGCAGGACAGGAAGATCAGGTAGGGAAGAGAGAGATCCATTGAAGGGGTGAGGAAGAGATGGAAAGAGATACTGGACTTGGGGGCAGAGGATAAGAAAGGAGAGTTGCCAGGACCCTTTGGGGAAAGAAGGAAGAGGGAGAGGTGCTGGTCCTGCAAAGGGGAGACAGAGTAGGAGTGAGGGAAGAGAAAGGAACACTAGCTGGACACTGAGGGGGGGGGAGCAGAGGGAGAGAAAAGAGCGGCTGAGGGAAAGGGGGGGTCACAGTGGAGAGAACAGACATGAAAGTGAGAAAGGATGAGAAGTGAAGGATGGGAGTGAGACTTGAAGAAAGTGAGATGAGAGAAACCATGGAGATTCAAATATACATGGAGAAGAGAAGAAATGATGATAGCATGGGAAGAAGACCGAACGAGATTCCTTAAAGAAGGAATGTGAGGACAGAGAGAAAACTAAGAACAATTATAGGCAGAAGACTGAAGTTAAATTTCAGACACAAAGGTTGGATTTAAAAAAAAAAGTTTTTAGTAAAGATGTTTGTGCCAGCTGAGCTGGATCAAGGATTGGCAATAGGTGTATTTTGCCCTTCTCCTTCAGCTCTGTAGTCCACCAGAATTAATATGTTGTAATACTGGAAAGACATGGGGGAGCAGGAGGTGACTGTGCCAGTATTTGATGCCATAGTCTGAAAAATATCTAAAATTGCTTCTCTTTAGCAACTCTAAAATAGAGAGACCTATGACTGAGTCTCTGATTGAAAGAGGAATAGAGAGTAATACCATCTCCCTTTTTTCACAAAAAGAAACCGGTGATTCCATCATTACATCTTATGGGAGACAATGGTGTTGGTCCAAAGTGGGCTCATTATGCTGTATTGTCCCAAATAGCATGACAGCAGCAGTAAGAGATTACAGGAGAGATAGGTGGAGTTTGGAAAGGAGCTAAGGGCAGTGGCGGACTAACAGTGATCAGGGCCCCTGGCAGTAAGGGTTATTGGAGGGCCCCCAGCCACTGCCCATCACCCCCACCACCACAGTGCTGCCGCTGACCTGCTAACCATCCCCTATTTTTAGCATCTCGGAAGTATCCAAAAGATCTAATGAACAAGCACCATATAAATATTTAGAAACTAAAAAAACAAACATAAAACTTTGAAATAAATTCTAGCCTGAAGCGGCAACCAATGCATCTTAGCCAGTAGAGAACAGACTCTCTCATACCGAGAACTGCAGCAGAATTTGAATCATCTGAATATAGAAAGACGTTTAGCTGTTATACCTAATACAAAGAATTACCATAATCGATCAGTGTTAGGACTTACAGTTGAGCAATTACTCTGAAATGATCATTTAAAAAATATGACCATAATAGTCGTAATTGTTTAAGTTTAAAATATGCTTTACATACTACATTTTTATCTGTGAGTCCATCAAAAGTGATGAGTCAAGAGTCATACCTAAGACTCTGGACTCCTGATCCAACCCTAAGAGAATGCCCATTTTCTAGAACAATAAATAAGCTGCTTATTTCCGATCTGAGCGAAGAAGGGCAACCTTCGAAAGCTAATCAGAAATGTATTAAGTTATGTCCATAAAAAGGTATCATCTTATTTTCTTTTCCATGTTTTATTTTGTTTGATTTCTATTGATACAATAGAGGAGAAATGGGAGAGCCCTGAGGCTCACCACAAGGTGAAGACCAAGGAGCTGAAAAAGAACCTCATTTTTAATCTTTGTGTCAAAAATAATTTGAACCAAGTGAAAGCTAAATCTACCAATCAAAATCAGACACTAGGAGTGGAGAAATGGCCTAATGGTTAGTGTAGCGGGTTGTAGACCTGTGAACTGGATTTGATTCCTGCTGCTACCTGGAGAACCACATTCAATTCCCTCTACAGCTCTACGTGAACCCTGGGAAAGTCACTTAGCCCTCCATTGCCCCAGGTACAACAGTAGTACAATGTCCAGCTCATAATTGAAAGTGATCACCGGCCATTTCCCGACACAAAATCGGAGATGGCCGGCGATCTCGGAAAAGCGGCGAAATCGGTATAATCGAAAGCTGCTTTTTTTGACAGTATCGCTGCTTTCCCCGTTGCCTCACGGTGAAAAGTTTCAAAGGTGCGTATTGGTGGCGAAGCGAAGGCGGACATGGGCGGGTATGGGCGTGGCTACCAGATAGCTGGCTTTCCGCCGATAATGGAAAAAGAATACGGCGTTAAGCAGTATTTTGCCGGGTTTACTTGGTCCTTTTATTTTCATGACCAAGCCTCAAAAAGGTGCCCCAAACTGACCACATGACCACCGCAAGGAAGCGGGGATGACCTCCCCGTACTCCCCCGGTGGCCACTAACCCCCTCCCACCAAAATACCCCACTTTAAACACTTTTTTTCCAGCCTATATTCCAGCCTCAAATGCCATACCCATCTCCATGACAGCAGAATGTGTTCTGTCCTCCGACAGCCTTTTCTTGCTTGTGATGTGGCTCTTGGGTGAGTGTGACACCTTTTCTATTATTTGCACTGCAGAGTCACATCAGCAATGCATTGTGGTGGGTTGTAGGTATTTGGTAGTTGGTAGGCTCTACTCCCCTGGTGCTTTCCCCCTGCTTACTGGGTCAGAGTGTGCCCTGTTTTGTTTCCTGTTGTAGTCCATGCGGTAGTGGCCATTTTTGTAAGCCAGTTTTAGTTCCCTTCCTGTGTTACCCCACGTTAGAGAACATAGTCTTACCTTGAATGTTGCTGAAAGAGGGCATTGTACACCATTATGCCAGCTCTGACCTACTGCTAATATTAGTACCAGGGGACTCTTTGCTAGTGGGGCACAACCGCTGATCTGCAGTAACTGTGAGTAAATGTGCTTATTCAAATAAAGGACTTTTTCAAAGAGATTCGTCTTCAGGTGTCAACTGGTGTGCCAAAGTTATACAGCAGCAATAAGTCCTAGAGGCTGCATGCAGGTCCCTGGAGCAGTTTTAGTGGATTCAGTACATTTGTGGGTAGAGGGTTTTGGGGTGGGGTGGGGGGGGCTCAACTCCCAAAGTAAGGAGCTATGCACGTGGGAGCTTTTCTGAAGACCACCGCAGTGACAACCTATGGAGCCCGGTTGGTGTCCTGCATGTCAGGGGGGGCAGTGCACTAAAATGCTGGCTCCTCCCATGGCCAAATGCCTTGGATATTGGCCGAGTAGGTTTGAGATGGCCGACATAACTTTCCATTATCACTAAAAGAACCACGTCGGCCATCTCAAACCTCGGCCAAATCCAAGGCAGTTTGGCTGGCCGGAACCGTATTATCGAAACAAAAGATGGCCGGCCATCTTTTTCGAAAATACGTGTCTGGCCAGCTTTTGCGGCACCGCCAAAATACATCACCGGCCATGTATTTCGCCGGCGCCGTTCGATTATTCCCCTCTGTACTACCTGGACTGTGAGCAGACCCAGTGCCTATAAAGTAAATGTAAAGTGAAGTTCTAAACCACTTTGGTCTGAGCGGTAAATAAATGCTCAAAATGAAATGGATAGTAATGCCTGGTTCACAGTGTTGAAAGCTGCAGAGATGTCAAATTGTAGAAGTAAAATATTACTGCCTCAACAGAGAACCTTCTTCTCCTCAGAGATCAGTGATAATAGCAAAGTCTCAGTACTATGAAGGGGTCTAAACCCATGTTGGGAATCATGAAGTAATTTGAAACTCTCACTATAATTCGATAAACTGTAAACTAACTACAAACTCAACTAGCTTAGCTAAAAAGGAGTATTAGCAATTGGTCTAAAGTTGAAGGGTTTAAACAAGTCATCATTACTTGATTTGGAACAGGAGTTAACATAATATTTCCCACATAATATGAAAACAAACTATTTCCTTTCATATGATGAGTCGTATTAATATATAAAGCTAACAAAAAACTAACCCTAGTGATAGATCCTTCAATAAAAAAGAAGGATAATTAGAACAAGATGTTCTATTAATTAATGGGAACAGTGCAAAGGCAGAAGCTGGGTCAAAAGAGACCTAGCATCTGTCGGCTAGCACATCATCTAAATCTGATATAGGTTTTGGCAAACTACAAATAGGAACATTTATGAAATGAATAATTTCACTTTGGACTCAAAGTAAACAGCTAACTCTTCATCAGAGGACTGAACTGCATTGGTTGAGAAAGAAGATGATAGATTAAAATTATCCAGTTCAAATAACTTTCTAAGCTTCGGCTTTTCTGTACTACAGAGGTTGAGTAATATGTTCTTTTGGCCTTATTTAAGCCACATTTATACTATTTTAATAACTGTTTCCATTTAACTCATCACATTTTTTGCTTTCTCTATTTACGTTCTAGACAATGACAATATTTTTTCAGTGCCAATAATTCTGCAGAAAACCAACTAACTCTCCAACTAACTTTTACTTCATATTCAGGAGCAATAAGATTGATAACTGATGAGGTCATAGAATTTCAAGTCAAAATAAAACTTCAAAACTAGTTTCAGAAATATCTAAAAATGGAATTACTGAAGACCAAATAATTTGTCTATTTATTTCTATCCATTTCGGTCTTATGAACAGGAGTTTGAATTGATTTAGAAGAAAAATAATTCAAGTAAATGTACAACTGTAATGGTCTGACCATAATACTGGTTCCCAGTTACAAAACGTCAACAAAGAGGGATAGTTTGCACATACCAAATCCAACACATGACCTTTTTCATGTGAATCTTTGATGCATCTGCTTTTAGAAACAACACAAGTTTTTATTTAATCGAGACAATTTTAATGTGACCCATGATACAGTCTGCTCTGGTGTTAAAGATGGATCATACTTTGAGCACATTTTGTAAACAAATCAAAGCCTCAGGCCAAGTCTTATCATATATATATAATCATCTGAGATTAATATTGTGTAGACCTCCTACCATGATCTGGAGAGCATGGGAAAAAGACTTTGATATGGAGGAGGACATCATTTAGAATATTTTCAGATCTTTTAATGGCACAATCCTTTTGGTAAACTTCTCTCTGGCTTTCTATTTCTTAGCACAACATGCATTTTGGACACCATGTGAAAGGTCAGGCTGCTGCCACAAAATACTATCAGAGGGAAATTGGAACATAGTCTAGATCATCTTCACTTGCCAACAGCTCAACTTGTTTTGGTACGATAGCTGGTATCATATAAAACAGATACTGAACTGTGATGCTCCACTCACTGTCAAGACAGTAGCTGGTCACTTGCAATGGTAGACATTCTTCACATGGATGTAAAAACATTTTTTTCACATCATGATGTCCATAGCAACTAGAGTTGAATTTGAGCTATCTGGTAAGATATCAGGGCTGATATAAAACCAGCTATGACCATCATTTTGCTGACTGCCACCAGTGTTAAATCCATAAATTCAATGCTAGACCATGTCAGGTCTTCAGCATTGAATTTCTGGATAGCATTTTTTCAAGATGCTAAAAATAGGGGGTGGTAGCAGGTCAGCGGCAGCACTTTGTTGGTGGGGGTGATGGACAGAAAGTGAACCAAGCTATTCAACTGGAAAAGACATACAGATGGATTGCTGAGTACCTGGATGATAACTGTCCAGCAATGGTTTGCTGTGATCTTTATTTCTGTGTATTACTGTCCTCTCTCCATGTTAGTATGCTAGATGTTCGTCCCCTGCGTGTTGAAGGTTATATTTATTTTTCCTGTTGTTCTTTTCTGAACTGACATAACGTTTGAACTAAATTCTATAACTTGGGACTACACTGAGGCACCTGGATGCTGTCTAGTGTATGTGGTGCTTAATATCAGATCCTCAGAGGTAGGAGATATTCAGCCCAAATGTTGACAATAGTATTTCATTTAATCTATATAATCAGAACTACTATATATAAAGCTGAGGTCCTGAATATTTCAGCTATTGTAGTCACTGTGACATAACTATACATTTAAACTAAAAGTATAATCTACTCAGATAGTGACTGAAAATTGCCTCTGTTGAGGTAATTTCCATCCTACCCTTGTTCAGACCTCTTGAGAATCATGAATGTACAGCTGGCCTTGAATATTAGACAGACTGTGTATGAGTTGGAATTTAAGATTTTGCTGTTATTTTAGCTTTCCTTTAACATTCAGGGAAGTTTACATCAATTTATTTTTTGTGATATACTTCCTGTTGTTCCTGTCAGGCCTCAATAGAATAATGTAGCACTTGGGAATAAAGATACACCCCAGTATTCCAGCACTGGAGGCCATGATAGCAAATACCTCTACTGCTACCATGTACTTGCCCCTGGTGCTCAGGTATGTTGGGATGAAAGATACCCAGACACTGCAGAACACCAGCATGCTGAAGGTGATGTACTTGGCCTCATTGAAACTATCAGGTAGATTTCTTGCTAGGAAAGCTACAATGAAGCTGATACTAGCCAGAAATCCCAGGTAACCCAGAACACAGTAAAATGCAATTATTGATCCTTCATTACATTCAATTTGAATTGTTCCATCTTCTGTTTGCGTGTTACGATGTGGGAATGGTGGAGCAGTTCCCAACCAGACAAGGCAAAGAGGGACTTGAAGAAGGGAAAAAGAAAGTACTGTAGAGTATGAGACCCTGGAACCCATCCATTTCCGAAGCTTGCTTCCAGGCTTAGTGGTCTGAAAAGCCATGACCACTGTGATTGTTTTTGCCAGGACAGAAGAGAGAGAGATGGAGAACGTTATTCCAAAGGCAGTCGTCGAAGAATGCAGGTCACTTTCTCAGGATGTCCTATGAATATCAATGAGCAGAGAAAACAGAGCATGAGGGAGACTAAGAGAATGTAGCTTAGGTTCCGGTTGTTGGATCTCACAATGGGAGTTTCTCTGTAATAAATGAAGATTCCCAAAATGACAGCAGTGATGAGAAAAAAGAAAATGCTGATAAATATCAAAACGATTCCCAAAGATTCTTCATGGGAGAGGAATATTATTATTTTTGGGATGCAGACATCTCTTTTTTCATTGGGCCACTGGTCCTCTGGGCATCTTATACAGTTCTCCATATCTGAGAAGACAGAATATTTTCTTAACTTCTCAAAAATAACGTCAGATTACAAGAGTGGCTAGATATAGGGGTTGATATTCAGCCTGCGCTGCTTAGCATTTTGCTGACCACTGCTGGAATGTATTCCCATAAATTCAATGCCAAACCATATCTAGGCTTCAGCACTAAATTTCCGGGTATGTGGAGCTGGATAATGCATAGCCATTAAGAGCGATATTCAGCCTGTAATCAGCTATGGGGCACCATATAGACATTTATCTGCACTATTTATGCAGTTACTTTGGCCAATTAATTGCTGAATAGAATTAACCAGTCAAGTACTGATTTAGACCACAGAATGCCCCCAAAATAGCTGGATATGAGACTGATAGGTTCTAACTGGATATTTTCAGCAGCACTAATTGGTTAAGAGCTATTGAATTTGGCCGGTTAGCCCAGAGCAAGTGATTTAACTATTTTGGCCAGTTAAATCACTTTGAATATTGATCTGATATAATTTAAAGGAGAAGTTTCAAAGCCACTTACCAGATTTAGTCATATAATTGCTTTACAGTACACAGAGGGATCATAAAACATGCACTTTTAGCCATATTAAAAGGGGCTTCCTGAGAACATCTTTGCATTGGGTGAGTAAAATACTTCCACAAAAATGAATGTCCTAATCTATACATCATTTTACCCCTTTCTCTGAGTCATAATGTCCAAAATTTGCAAGAACTTTATTGATCACTAACCCATGAAAGTACGTTTGAGAAAAAAAACTCACATTTATAGTTTGAGAAATGTCAGAGGGTGTTTTGCAGGGGAGAAGCATGGATGGGCCATAGATTGGGCTGACATTTACATTTACAAGTATCAGAATTTTCTATTCTATTCTGGTTTCTCTATCCTTCTAATTTCTTTCAAAGAATCAAAGCAGGTTACAACATGTAATCATTACACTACAGCAAAATTCACACTTCAGAATGTTTCTTGAATAGAAAAAGTTTTTAAAGACTTCCTAAACTGATAGTAATCTGAAATCCCCAGAGTTGACTAGGAATTGAATTCCACAGTTTAACTGCGGAATAGCTAAAGGAATTATCTAAAATTTATATTGAATTTTGTTCACTGAAGGAAGAGCTAGATTTAGAGAATAATGACTACAAATAGATCGATCCGCAGAAGAATAGTATATCAGAGTAGTGCGGTCAGATGGACATGAACCATAGAAGATTGTATAAATTAAACAAATTCAACCCTTGCAGAAACAGTCAGCCAATGAAGATCTCTAAGCAAAGGTGTCATATGTTCATATTTCTTGCAACTAAAGATCATCCCTGCAGAACAGTAGTGCTGTCCAATTCACAATTCAAATCGATTCACCAATTTGGTTTTGGCTTACTGATATGAATCAATTTTTTAAAATAGATTTTTAGTAACTCACTATTACTAGGACAAGAGAGATATAGGGAGTAACACAGAGGAGCGGAAGGAGCACTTATGGTGTATTTTGTTGCTGGAGGCACGTATCTCATCAAGGTCTCAAGAAGGAAAGCCTGAGAGTAAGAACAAGGCATAAATACATAAGTAATGCCGCACTGGGACAGACCAAAAGTCCATCAAGCCCAGTGTCCTGTTTCCAACAGTGGCCACTCCAGGTCACAAATACCTGGCAAGATCCCAAAAACGTTTAATACATTTTATGCTGCTTATCCCAGAAATAAGCAGTGGATTTTCCCCAAGTCATTATAATAATGGTCTATGGACTTTTCCTTTAGGAAACTGTCCAGACCTTTTTAAAACCCAGCTAAACTAACCGCATTTACCACATTCTCTGGCAACGAATTCCAGAGTTTAATTACACGTTGAGTGAAGAAAAGTTTTATCTGATTAGTATTATATTTACTACTTTGTAGCTTCATCGCATGCCCCCTAGTCCTAGTATTTTTGGAGAGAGTAAACAAATGATTCACATCTACCCGTTCCACTCCTCTCATTATTTTATAGACTTCTATCATATCTCCCCTCAGCCGTTTTTTCTCCAAGCTGAAGAGCCCCAGTTGCTTCAGCCTTTCCTCATAGGGAAGTGGTCTCATACCCTTTATCATTTTCGTCGCCCATCTCTGTACCTTTTCTAATTCCATTATATCTTCTTTTAGATGTGGCGACTAGAATTGAACACAATATTCAAGGTGCGGTCACACCATGGACCGATACAAGACATTATAACGTCCTCACTTTTGCTTTCCATTCCTTTCCTAATAATATCTAACATTCTATTTGCTTTCTTAGCCACCGCGGCACACTGAAAAGAAGGTTTCAATGTATCATCAACAATGACGCCGAGATCCCTTTCTTGGTCAGTGACTCCTAACGTGGAGCCTTGCATTACTTAGCTATAGTTCGGGTTCCTCTTGCCCACATGCATCACTTTGCACTTGCTCACATTAAACATCATCTGCCATAGTAACACAGTAGATGATGGCAGAAAAAGACCTGCATGGTCCATCTAGTCTGCCCAACAATTTAAACTCATATGTGCTAGTTTATGCGTATACTTGACCTTGATTTGTTTCTGCCATTTTCAGGGCACAGACCGTAAAAGTCTGCCCAGAACAAGGCCCACCTCACAACCACCAGCCCTGCCTCCCACCACAGGCTCTGCCACCCAATCTCGGCTAAGCTTCTGAGGATTCATTCCTTCCGATCAGGATTCCTTTATGTTTATCCAGCACATTTTTGAATTCCATTACCGTTTTTATCTCCACCACCTCCCGCGGAGGGCATTCCAAGTATCCACCACTCTTTCCATGAAAAAATACTTCCTGACATTTTTCTTGAGTCTGCCCCCCTTCAATCTCATTTCATGTCCTTTTGTTTTACCGCCTTCCCATCTCCGGAAAAGGTTCGTTTGCGGATTTATACCTTTCAAATATTTGAACGTCTGTATCATATCACCCTTGTTTCTCCTCTCCTCCAGGGTATACATATTCAGGTGCGCAAGTCTCTCCTCATACGTCTTGTAACGCAAATCCCATTCCATTTTTGTAGCTTTTCTTTGCACTGCTTCAATTCTTTTTACATCCTTAGCAAGATATGGCCTCCAAAACTGAACACAATACTCCAGGTGTGGCCTCACCAACGACTTGTACAGGGGCATCAAAACCTCTTTTTTCCTGCTGGTCACACCTCTCTATACATCCTAGCAACCTTCTAGCTACGGCCACCGCCTTGTCACACTGTTTCTTCGCCTTCAGATCCTCAAATACTATCACCCCAAGATCCCTCTCCCCGTCCGTACATATCAGACTCTCCCCGCTTAACACATACGACTCCCGTGTATTTCTACACCCTAAGTGCATCACTTTGCATTTCTTCGCATTGAATTTTAATTGCCAAACCTTAGACCATTCTTCTAGCTTCCGTAGGTCCTTTTTCATGTTTTCAACTCCCTCCCGGGTGTCCACTCTGTTACAAATTTTAGTATCATCCGCAAAAAGACAAACTTTACCTTCTAACCCTTCGGCAATGTCACTCACAAATATATTGAACAGAATCGGCCCCAGCACCGATCCCTGAGGCACTCCACTACTCACCTTTCCCTCCTCCGAGAGAATTCCATTAACCACCACCCTCTGGCGTCTGTCCGTCAACCAGTTCCTAATCCAGTTTACCACATCGGGTCCTATTTTCATCCCATCAAGTTTATTTAAGAGCCTCCTGTGGGGAACCGTGTCAAAAGCTTTGCTGAAATCTAAGTAGATTACGTCCATAGCATGTCCACGATTCAATTCTCCGGTCACCCAGTCAAAGAATTCAATGAGATTCGTTTGGCACAATTTCCCTTTGATAAAACCATGTTGTCTGGGATCTTGCAACTTATTGTCTTCCAGGAAATTTACTATCCTTTCCTTCAGCATCGCTTCCATTACTTTTCCAATAACCGAAGTGAGGCTTACCGGCCTGTAGTTTCCAGCTTCTTTCCTATCACCACTTTTGTGAAGAGGAACCACATCTGCCGTTTTCCACTCCCATGGAACCTCTCCCGTCTCTAAGGATTTATTAAACAAATCTTTAAGAGGACTTGCCAGAACCTCTCTGAGCTCCCTCAATATCCTGGGGTGGATCCCGTCCGGTCCTACGGCTATCCAGCTTATAATCGAAAGTGATCGCCGGCCATTTCCCGACATAAATCGGGAGATGGCCGGTGATCTCGGAAAAGCGGCGAAATCGGTATAATCGAAAGCTGCGTTTTTGACAGCATCGCCACTTTCCCGTCGCCTCGCCGGCGAAAGTTCAAAGGGGCGTGTCACCGGCTAAGTGAAGGCGGGACATGGGCAGACGCAGGCATGGCTACCAGATGGCTGGCTTTCGCCGATAATGGAAAAAAACCCCCGGCGATAAGCAGAATTTCGCCAGGTTTACTTGGTCCTTTTATTTTCATGACCAAGCCTCAAAAAGGTGCCCCAACTGACCAGACGACCACTGGAGGGAATGGGGGATGACCTCCCCATACTCCCCCAGTGGTCACCAACCCCCTCCCACACTAAAAAAATAACATTAAAAACCTTTTTTGCCAGCCTATATGCCAGCCTCAAATGCTGTACCCACCTCCATGACGGCAGAATGTGTTCTATCCTCCGACAGCCTTTCCCTGGTTGTGATGTGGCTCTCGGGTGAGTGTGACACCTTTTCTGTTAGGTGCACTGCAGAGTCACATCAGCAATGCATTGTGGTGGGTGTAGGGTACTGGGCTGTACTCCCATGGTGCTTTTTCCCCCTGCTAACTGAGTCAGAGTGTGCCCTGTTTTACTTCCGTTAGTCCATGAGGTAGTGGCCATGTTTGTAAGCCAGTTTTAGATCCCTTTCATGTGTTAGCCACGTTAGAGAACTTAGTTCTTACCTTGAATGTGGCTGAAAGAGGGCATTGTACAGCATTCTGCCAGCTCTGACCTACTGCTAATCTCAGTACCAGGAAGACTATTTGCCAGTGGGGCACAACCTCTGATCTGCAGTTAACTGTGAGTAAACGTGCTTATTCAAATAAAGGACTTTTTCAAAGAGATTAGTGTTCAGGTGTCAACTGGTGTGGCAAGCTTATACAGCAGCAACAATTCCTGTCCCTGGAGTGCACTTAAGGCAGGCGGACCCAGACCCATCCCCCCCCTACCTGTAACACTTGTGCTGGTAATGGGAGCCCTCCAAAACCCACTGTACCCACATGTCTAGGGTGCGCAGTTGGTGTCCTGGCATGTCAGGGGGACCAGTGCGCTACAAATGCTGGCTCCTCCCACGACCAAATGGCTTGGATGTCGTCGGGTTGGAGATGGCCAACATTTTTTTCCATTATCGCTGAAAAACAAAACCGGCCATCTCAAACCCAGCGACATCCAAGCCATTTGACCGGTCTAAACCGTATTATCGAAAAGAAAAGATGGCCAGCCATCTTTTTGATAATACGGTTCCGGCCAGCTGTTGCGCCACCGCCAAAATAGATATCGCCGGCGCCGTTCCATTATTCCCCTCTATGTCAACCTTTAGATTTTTAAGTTGTTCATACACACTCTCTTCCGTGCTCTATCCACTCCATTCTCATATGTACTTTTGTCAGTCAATTGTGGTCCTTCTCCAGGATTTTCTTCTGTGAAAACAGAGCAAAAGTATCTGTTTAGCAAATTTGCTTTTTCTTCATCATTTTCTACATAGCGGTTCGCAGCATCTTGCAGTCTCACAATTCCCTTTTTTGTCTTCCTCCTTTCACTAATACACCTGATATTCCTCTCCGTGTTCCTCTTCTTGAATTTTTCTGTACTTCAGGAACGCCAGCTCTTTAGCCTTTATTTTTTCAGCCACTTGCTTGGAGAACCATATCGGTTTCCTTTTTCTCTTTCTTTTATTTACTCTCTTTACATAAAGGTTTGTGGCCCTGTTTATAGCTTCTTTCAGCCTGGATCACTGTCCTTCCACTTCTCGTTCGCCCTCCCATCCCATCAGCTCCTTCCTCATGTATTCCCCCATTTTACTAAAGTCAGCACGCTTGAAATCCAGGACTTTGAGTTTTGAGTGGCTGCCCTCCACTTCAGCTGTCATGTCAAACCAAACCGTTTAATGGTCACTGCTGCCCAGGTGAGCACCCACTCGGACATTTGACACACTATCCCCATTTGTGAGCACTAGATCCAGCATCGCTCCCTCCCTCATGGGTTCCATCACCATTTGTCTGAGCAGAGCACTTTGAAAAGCATCCACGATCTCTACTTCTTTCCAATTTTGCAGACGGAACCTTCCAATCTACATCCGGCAGATTGAAATCTCTCAGCAACAGCACCTCTCTCTTCTTTCCTAACTTTTAAATATCCGCGATCAGATCCTTATCTAGTTCCTCCAGTTATGTCAGGGGTCTGTAGACAACACCCACATGGACAGAGGTTCAATCATCTCTTTTTAAGGTGATCCATATTGCTTCTTCTTTTCCCCATGTCCCTGTCATTTCATTCGCCGTGATATCATTTCTCACATACAGAGCTACTCCTCCACCTTTACAACCATCTCTATCCTTCCTAAATAGATTATAGCCTGGTATGTTTGCATCCTATTCATGGGAACCATTTAGCCATGTCTCTGTGATTGCAACAATGTTTAAGTCTGCCTCCAACATCAGGGCTTGAAGGTCATGAACTTTATTGCTTAGGCTGTGAGCATTTGTGGTCATCGCTTTCCATCTACATTTCCTGGTATGTGTTTCAACATTAGTGATTTGGGGGTGTCTTATCCCTTTGGGTACTTTCCTATCTTTTTGTTCCACCTTCATTGCTTTTTCTTCTGCCTCCGTTCTATTTTCAGGAACATCACAGTGCTGTAATGGAGCAAACGAATTCTGTAGGGGCAACACTTCTGAGGGCGGATGCTTCTGTGTTACATAACGAAGTCTGCCTGAGCCTACCGTGAACCATCTATTCTTAGGTGGTTTTATCCTTTGAGGCAGTGGTGTGAATTTGACTGATTCTGTGCAGTATGATTTTGTGGAGTCTTTGAAGCTGCTTTAAGTGCATCTAATTCCTGCTTTACTTTATTGAGCTCCTGTTTTAAACTAGCAAGCTGATGACATATAGGACAAGCCTTTAGTCTCCAGATGATTGGCCTTGAAACTAAAGTACCACAATTATTACAGAGAATAATAGTCATCCTCTTTTATTGGAATGGGTATGAATAGGTATGCTATGATTGGGTTAATAGTATGCAAGATTAACTTTACTTTTCAGCAGTGCTTTTTTTGTAAGAAAAAAGGTGCCTGTACTCATACAGGGCAGCATTAGGGGTGGAGCTAATATAAATGCTCCACCCCTGCATATAGCTCCGCCCCTACAGTAGCCACACCCCTACAGTAGCCAAACCCCGCAGTAGCCACACACCGTTTACCAGCCAAAGAGCATATAAAAAAGCATCTTTGAGAGAATATTACACCAGTCCCTAGAATACCAATACATCGCTTACTGATAAAACATAACACCCATGACTCTCCAATTTCTTCTGGAGTCTTTCATGTTTTGGTTTTATTCATATGTGGATGTCTAAACTAGGTTAAAAGTGGGGGAGCTGTAAAATATAGGAATAGGAACTGTGGGATGAATGATGTTGAGTGAGGCAGAGTGTGGTTGCAAGGGGGAAGTTAATTTCTAAAAATAATGTTTTTACTGTTTTGCTCTCAGTCAATTATTATTCCTTGTTTTCAGGAATTAGATTAGCAGCCAATGGATTCTACAGAGAAAGAGAAAAAAATCAAGCTCAGCATGCCCGATTGGCCAGCGGACACTTATACAGTCTGTATTTGAACAGTTGTATGACAAAACCAGAGTGGAGAATTTCTGAATGTACGCTTTGCAAAGTTAAAGTTAAACCAGTGGCGTACCTAGGGTAGTTGACACCCGGGGCCGGTCATTTTTTAACACCCCCCCCCCCAAATCCAGTACTAGGCATGCCGAGAATACAAAACACTCAGGACCTATAGAGCAATTCTACCATACCATAAGCAGTCATTTCTACGAGTCACACAAGGAAAAGGAAAGCATCTTAAACACTACAGTGAGCACTAGAACATCAATTCACCTATTGTAAAACGAAACCAGACAGAATAGTACAGATCGTAGATCCTGCACAGTCAATGCCAACTGAAAGCCATGTCTTTTTCACAAACACAGATACACCCTAATCCACTATAGAATAAGTAATCATAAACTTTCTATTTAGACAAAAATTAAACTGAACCCCCAATGCCAGACTCTGCATACAATGCAACACCACAGAAACAGAAACTGTCCCCTAGTACTGTGCAAAATATAAAGACAGCAGATGTAAATTTGAAAAAAACTAACAAGTACCAATCACCACTTTACAAATTAACAAATAGAAATAAAACATATATAGAAAGTAAAATAATACCATTTTATTGGACTAATACATTTAGCTTTCAGAGGCCAAAACCTCCGTCCTCGGGTCAGTACAGTATAGTGTTGTTACAGTATCCTATCCTGACCTGAGGAAGGGGGTTTTGTTCTCCGAAAGTTAGTCAAAATGTATTAAAATTAGTCCAATAAAAAGATTACCTTATTTACATGTTCTATTATAAACATTTAACACATCTACAATACTTTATCCTAAAGCAAAAAAAATAAAAAAATATATTTTATTTACAGTTTGTTGTCTCTGGTTTCTGCTTTCCTCATCTTCTTTTCACCGTCTTCCTTCCATCCAGCATCTGTCTTCACTCTCTCTCTGTCTCTCTGCCATCCAGTGTCTGCCCTCTCTGCCGTCCCTTCCATCCACTGCCTGCCCTTTCTCTCTGCCCCTTCAATCCACCATTTGCCCTCCCTCTCCCATCCATCCAGGGTCTGCCCTCCCTCTCACTCCCCCTTCCATCTAGGATCTGTCCCCTCTCTCTCTCTCTGCCCCTTTTTTCAGCCCCCAGTTCCAGCCCCCTTCTCCCCTCTGAACACCCCCACCCCAGTCCCCTTCTCCTGTCTGAGACCCCCACCACAGTCCCCTTCTCCCCTCCCCTGTCTGAGACCCCCACCCCAGTCCCCTTCTCCCCTCCCCTTCCCTTCTCTCCTCTGAGATCCCCACCCCAGTCCCCTTCTCCCCTCTGAGATCCCCACCCCAGTCCCCTTCTCCCCTCACCCTCCCCTGTCTGAGATCCCCACCCCAGTCCCCTTCTCCCCTCTGAACACCCCCACCCCAGTCCCCTTCTCCCGTCTGAGATCCCCACTCCAGTCCCCTTCTCCCCTCCCCTGTCTGAGACCCCCACCCCAGTCCCCTTCTCCCCTCCCCGTCTCCCATCTGAGATCCTCAACCCAGTCCCCTTCTCCCCTCCCCCTGTCTGAGATCCCCACCCCAGTCCCCTTCTCCCCTCCCCTTTTCCCCTCTGAACACCCCCACCCCAGTCCCCTTCTTCCCTCCCCTTCTCCCGTCTGAGACCCCCACCCCAGTCCCCTTCACCCCTCCCCTGTCTGAGATCCCCACCCCAGTCCCCCTCTCCCCTCCCCTTCTCCCCTCTGAGATCCCCACCCCAGTCCCCTTCTCCCCTCCCCTGTCTGAGACCCCCACCCCAGTCCCCTTCTCCCCTCTGAACACCCCCACCCGAGTCCCTTTCGCCCCTCTCCTTCCCCACCTCAGTCCCGTTAAAACCGGCGAAGCAGCGTCGCAGGCAGTGCCTCGTGCCCTGCTTGTAAAAAAAAAAATCAAATCTCCTTCCTTCTCCTCGTCTTGACGTCAACTCGGGCCTTCCCACTGGCACCCGGGGCGGACCGCCCCCACCGCCCCCCCTTGGTACGCCACTGAGTTAAACATAGCTGTGGCACCCATAATATTTTACTCTGCATTTTTGTCTCCAACACAATCTTTTTTTCAAAGTCTCCTGCCTTCCTTATCAGTGCTTTGCATTTGACTTGCCATTCTTTATGCTGTTTCCTATTATTTTCACTAAGGACTAGGTCTGGAATTGTTCCTCCTCTTGTTGGTTCATGAACCAGCTGCTCTATAAAGCAGTCCTTGACTCCATCAATGAATTTCACCTCTCTAGCATGCACTGATGTTACATTTGTCCAAGGGAGAGATTTTCCTGTGTTAAGAACTAAGTTTGGTGGTACTCTGCTTAAAGATATGTCAAAGTAGGGCAACTTAATCTTAGCTGTATTAACCTTTATCAGATTAGTTGATACCCAGCAATCTTGTCTTGGAAGTAAAATCTGAAATTAAATCATTTATGACTGGTACCAAAATAAAAATGCCATCTGTATAAGAAGCATCAAAAAATAATGATAAAATATTCCCAGAGAACGCATAAAAACATTGAATAAAATTGGTGGCAAAGGCAAACCTTAAGGGTCGCTATAAACTGAGCTCTAAAACTCTGAAAATGTTCCTTTTTTTGACACTATATTGCCTATTACCAAGAAAACCCTTAAACCACTTCAGAACAATACCATCCAAACCCAATCCATTCAGCCTATTTAGCAATAACGTATTATCAACAATATGAAAGGCCCCTGAAACATCAAATTGAATTAAGACAGATAGAATATTTTGACTTAACAAGGTCTTAATCTTAGTAACCAGCATAATCAATAAAGATATTGTTCTAGATCCAAAATGGGAGACATGGAGAATGTTGTGCGTTTCATGCATAAATGTCACATCTATCAAAAATGTCAGGAAGTATTTTTTCACGGAGAGAGTGGTGGATGCTTGGAATGCCCTCCCGCGGGAGGTGGTGGAGATGAAAACGTTAATGGAATTCAAAAATGCGTGGGATAAACATAAAGGAATCCTGTTCAGAAGGAATGGATCCTCAGAAGCTTAGCGGAGATTGGGTGGCAGAGTCGGTGGTGGGAGACGGGGCTAGTGATTGGGAGGCGGGGCTAGTGCTGGCCAGACTTCTACGGTCTGTGCCCTGAAAATGGCAGATACAAATCAAACTCTCTACTCAACCGGAAGAAAAAACATATAGACTACCCAAGTCCTCAAATATAAATATTCCACCAAAACATACTTGGGAAAAATTAAACTAAATAACCATTCATACATATAGTCGTTAATATAATTATTTAAATTTTAGATTGTGCTCAGTCCATATCCATTACACCCATAGCGTTCCCAGGGAAAGCATGTGATAGTGTTTAGATGGAACCATCATAGCACAGCCTGTGTTCCACCTCCTCAAAATGTATGTGCACACATCTACTGTTACTTATAATGCAACTTACAATTAATGATGTTTCAAATTTTTTAAAAAAACAGATCTCATTAAGTCAACTATGCACTCAAACCATAAAGCAGTTAGTTCTTATCATACCCCACAGCAAGTAACTGCAGTTACAGTGGTGGAAATAAGTATTTGATCCCTTGCTGATTTTGTAAGTTTGCCCACTGACAAAGACATGAGCAGCCCATAATTGAAGGGTAGGTTATTGGTAACAGTGAGAGATAGCACATCACAAATTAAATCCGGAAAATCACATTGTGGAAAGTATATGAATTTATTGCATTCTGCAGAGGGAAATAAGTATTTAATCCCTCTGGCAAACAAGACCTAATACTTGGTGGCAAAACCCTTGTTGGCAAGCACAGCGGTCAGACGTCTTCTGTAGTTGATGATGAGGTTTGCACACATGTCAGGAGGAATTTTGGTCCACTCCTCTTTGCAGTTCATCTCTAAATCATTAAGAGTTCTGGGCTGTCGCTTGGCAACTCGCAGCTTCAGCTCCCTCCATAAGTTTTCAATGGGATTAAGGTCTGGTGACTGGCTAGGCCACTCCATGACCCTAATGTGCTTCTTCCTGAGCCACTCCTTTGTTGCCTTGGCTGTATGTTTTGGGTCATTGTCGTGCTGGAAGACCCAGCCACGACCCATTTTTAAGGCCCTGGCGGAGGGAAGGAGATTGTCACTCAGAATTGTACGGTACATGGCCCCATCCATTCTCCCATTGATGCGGTGAAGTAGTCCTGTGCCCTTAGCAGAGAAACACCCCCAAAACATAACATTTCCACCTCCATGCTTGACAGTGGGGACGGTGTTCTTTGGGTCATAGGCAGCATTTCTCTTCCTCCAAACACGGCGAGTTGAGTTCATGCCAAAGAGCTCAATTTTTGTCTCATCTGACCACAGCACCTTCTCCCAATCACTCTCGGCATCATCCAGGTGTTCACTGGCAAACTTCAGACGGGCCGTCACATGTGCCTTCCGGAGCAGGGGGACCTTGCGGGCACTGCAGGATTGCAATCCGTTATGTCGTAATGTGTTACCAATGGTTTTCGTGGTGACAGTGGTCCCAGCTGCCTTGAGATCATTGACAAGTTCCCCCCTTGTAGTTGTAGGCTGATTTCTAACCTTCCTCATGATCAAGGATACCCCACGAGGTGAGATTTTGCGTGGAGCCCCAGATCTTTGTCGATTGACAGTCATTTTGTACTTCTTCCATTTTCTTACTATGGCACCAACAGTTGTCTCCTTCTCGCCCAGTGTCTTACTGATGGTTTTGTAGCCCATTCCAGCCTTGTGCAGGTGTATGATCTTGTCCCTGACATCCTTAGACAGCTCCTTGCTCTTGGCCATTTTGTAGAGGTTAGAGTCTGACTGATTCACTGAGTCTGTGGACAGGTGTCTTTCATACAGGTGACCATTGCCGACAGCTGTCTGTCATGCAGGTAACGAGTTGATTTGGAGCATCTACCTGGTCTGTAGGGGCCAGATCTCTTACTGGTTGGTGGGGGATCAAATACTTATTTCCCTCTGCAGAATGCAAATAAATTCATATACTTTCCACAATGTGATTTTCCGGATTTAATTTGTGATGTGCTATCTCTCACTGTTACCAATAACCTACCCTTCAATTATGGGCTGCTCATGTCTTTGTCAGTGGGCAAACTTACAAAATCAGCAAGGGATCAAATACTTATTTCCACCACTGTATAATATGAATCCTAATTTTGAGTAACACTCTCTTGTAAATCTCATACAGCTTGTGGTTACCAATCAAAGTCAAAGTCAGGTATACACATAAAGTAGGACATATGAGTTTATCTTGTTAGACAGACTGGATGGACCGTACAGGTCTTTCTCTGCCGTCATCTACTATGTTACTATGCGCTAACATTTCCATGAGCTGCTTAATTTTAGTGCCTAAATGGTGAATCCTGTTACAGAATTGCCTGCTCTGTGTTTTTGCTGCTTTGTTGTTCTTGATATTTCTTTGCTGCTTTGATTGAATTACATTTTTAGTAAATTTTGTATGTTCTTTCTGTAGAAAAGTGCAGGGGACCTAAGGTAAGTTCCCAACAAGGAATTTTCAAATACTGACTTAATTTTGATACCACTTCACCACATAAGTACATAAGTAATGCCACACTGGGAAAATACCAAGGGTCCATCGAGCCCAGCATCCTATCCACGACAGCGGCCAATCCAGGAATACATATAGACAATGGATTTTATGTGCACAAATTCTATAAATGGGGCCTAAAGTTGGGCACAAAGTTGGGAAATTGATTATAGAATAGAGTCAGTTATGCACGTAACGTAATTGGCTAATTTTTTACCACATTGGCCCTTAATTGTATCAATAAATGTGTTTAACAAGCAATAAATATTTAATAATCAGTAAGTATCAATAACTGGGGTTAACAAGTGCTAACGGGCAATAATTTGTAGTTATGTGTAAAATTGACTTACACCCCTATTCTATAAACTGAGCTCCTAATTTCTATGGTGTGGATCTGGGAAGGGTACTGGTGGGTGAGGGACCTGCCAAGCAATTAGACACCATGTATAGAATGCTGTAATTTACATGCCTTACAGCCTGGCAGGGAGGGTGCTGCCTAGATTCTCATTTTACTACTTTAACCAATAGGATAATATCTGTAGTTCAACCTCAGATGTAGGAAGGATAAGCTGGATCTGACCTTCTGGACATTCTGGCATCTTCCAGAAAGATGGAGAAGTGGGGAGTGAATAGTGGGAAGAACTGGTTGTAGAAGGAAACTTCCCCTGACTATAAAACCTTGATTCACCCTGGAATAGTGTCATTGGCTTTCCTGAAATTTCCCTGGCCTTTGACCATAGTTGCAATGGGAGACCCTTCAAGCCTAAAGCCTTGACTTTATAACCCAGAAAGTTTACTGGCTATACTCTACTGCTCATGCTAGTATACTGAAAGTCTAGGAGTGACTCATGAGTATATAGGAGACAGTGGCCACTTAAGCAAATGCCCTGTTAGTTGTGTGAAGGAACGAAGAACTTTCTGCATCCCTCCTGAGGTTCAGAAGAGACGGGAAGAAATGGCCTATCCCCAAGATTTTATAAAGGCATAAGAAACTAAATTTTGTGATTTTGACTTCAGTTTATTTTTAATGCTGTTATTGTGATATTACGTGCAGGGGCATAATCGAACGGGGCGCCCAAGCTTTCCTGAGGCAGTCCTCGCAGGACGGCACTGTGAAGGGGCGGGGAAACCCGTATTATCGAAACAAGATGGACGTCCATCTTTCCTTTCGATAATAGAGTTGGGGACGCCCAAATCAGTAAATTTAGGTCGACCTTAGAGATGGTCGTACTTACAGATGGTCGGTGATAATGGAAACCAAGCACACCCATCTCAGCATTCGTAGAGCACTGGTCCCACTAACTGAACGGAAAAAGCCCTTCCCTTACCGATCCCTTGGCGATTCGGAAAGGAATAGGCATGCATGAAGGAAATCGCATGCAAATGAGCTGCTCACTGTTAGCTCATTTGCATATGATTTCCTTCCTAAGGAGGGGAAGCCAGTGCACAGCAGCCATGCATTATGCGAGGCTGCTCTGTGCATGCCAAAGACGGCTTCATACATGCAGACAAGCTGCGTGTATAATAGCCATCTACAACCTTAGAAAACAAAACTCCAGGTGAAAATGTCCAAGTGCTCATCAGGGATGTTTTTTTTTTTTAAGAGTATGGGTGAAGGACTTACTTTGCTATGCCTACGTCCCTGTGATGGCAGTTGAGGACGTCCAAAATGTGATGTTTCTGTGCGAGGGACATCCATGCTATTGCTATGCCTCTGAAACCCCTTTTGTTTATTTGGATTTTGGATCACAAGTACCAACAGTGGGATTTGAACAGGCCACCTTTGGATTGCAAGACCAGTGCTCTAACCACTAGGCCACTCCACCACTCCCTTGAAATTTGGCTGTCCCTGTGGGGGGGGGGGCAGTCTGCAGGTCCCTGGGGGGAGGTGTGTGTGTTTGCGGAGGCATAACAAAGGCGTGGACGTCCTTCTTTCAAACATTTTGGATGTCCTTAACTGCCCCCCCCACCCCCCACAGGGACGTCCAAATTTCAAGGGAGTGGAATGGAGGAGTGGCCTGGTGGTTAGAACACTGGTCTTGCAATATAGAGGTGGCTGGTTCAAATCCCACTGCCGCTACTTGTGATCCAAAATCCAAATAAACAAAGGGGATGTCAGAGGCACAGCAAACGTCTTCACAAGGCAAATAAGTATAAATAAATGAAGGAGGCCACAGTTTATACACATAGAGTGCCCAGCAAAGGCATGGACATCCTTCTCACAGAAACATCCACACTTTGGAAGTCCTCAACTGCTGTCACAGGGACAGAGGCATAGTAAAGGACATCCTTCACCCATACTCTGTAGCTCGTTTAAGGTCCTCATCTTCTTTCAGACCTTGCACCTGAAGTTCCTGGAGACTCTGTGCCAGTGCCTGCTGCCGGTCCTCTTCCTCCCTTTCACGGTTCAGTTCATTCTGGTGCCGTCAGTCCATATCACCCTGGGAACCTTCAGAGGTTTTGTTTTCTTTGTTCTCATCAACTTCTTTGGTCATGCCAATAAAGTTAGAAGGACCTTGTTCAGATGGTGCAACAGATTTCGCTATTTCCATCGACTCAGAATTACACAGCATTTTCTGCATCTCTTCCCCTCCAGATCCAGTATCTGGGCTACTTGTTGGCTTTTCCTCCTTCTCGTGGCTTCCAGAATGCAACATTTCCTTCTTGCTCGTTCCCAGCACAACTGCCATCACCTCTTCTTCACTCTTCCCACTAAAGTTAGCATCTGAGGGTTTACCACTCTCCGGTTTGTTTGCTTTTTCTCCCCGCTTCTGCGTAACCAGGGTGTTAACTACCCCAATCTTATCAGGCAAGCTCATTCTTCTAGAAGCAGAAACCAGAACCGCTCCTGTACGCTTCCGTATTTGTTGACCTTTCCAATCAGGATCTTTTCCGACATTGCAGGTATGATTTTACCCACCTTTCCCTGTAGCTTTACCACCCCATCCGATTCCTTAATCTTGGTGGAAAGCTTCTGAGATATATTGGACAGAATCCCCGCAATCTTCACGGGTTCTAAGGTGAAGCAGGAGAGATCCTTGAATAGCCCCTCCAGATGTTGCAGCACATTCATTCCAACTATTCCTTGAATGGCGTTACTCTCCACCTGTCCGTCACAGAAGTTATCTTTGACCACAAAAATACATCTCTCAGGTACTAGCTGTCCCAGGCACTGCAAATCTGCATCGATATATCCCAAGACAGGAAGGTCTGTGCCATTTACTGCCACTAAAGTCAGTTTACTTGCATCTTGCAAACACTCGGTATTTGCGAAAGTTTTATAGAAAAAGCTAGCCAAAATTGTAGACATGCTAGAACCTGTATCCACAGTGCAGAGTGTTTCAATACCATCAATTGTCACTCTTAACAATGGACTGGATCCTATAGCCCTTTCTCCAAATAGTTTCTCTTCTTTCTTCTCTTCGCTACAAATGTGTTTCTGCACGCTAACAATAGATTTGGGATCACTTTTCTTCTGAAGTCCAGACATTTCACCTCTATCAATCCCACTCTTCATACAAGCTCCACTGGTACTTGGACCTTCTGCATTGGCCCTGTCTACCACAGGATATGCATGATTTATCATCTCATTTAAGCAATTGCGTGCCATGTGCCCTGGTTCTTGGCACCTGAAGCAAATTAATTCCCCTGAATTGGTTCGGGAAGGCCTCCATCTCTGGAGCCAGAATATCTCATATTATCTCTCTCTCCTTTGACGACTCCACTCCTCTTCTTGTCTTTCACACATTCTAGAAAACATGTTCGTCATCTGTTGCATTATTGCTACTGTAACAGATTCCTCTGACCGGGGACAATCCACTGTCTCCTTTCTGGTTCTCTGTAAAATTCTTTTGGGAGAGGACTCCCAAGGTGCAAGTCCTCTTTCTTCGCCCGCCCACCGGATTGCAGACTGCATCAACTCTGAAAATGAACCGACGGGATTATCTTCATTCCTCTTGGACACTTCTCTCTTAAGCACTTCATCACGTAAACCAATAATAAATTGTTCTTTCAACGTTTCCTCAGAATTACCCACTCTTCTTTGGTCTCTCTTCTTAATTGCCTCCAATTTCTCTTGCAGTTTATAGGCAAAAACACGAATTGTCTCTTTCTCACCTTGCCTATAGTTATAAAACTCCTGAATCCTGAGACCCAATGCCACTTTATCTCCGTATACTTGTCTCAACAAGTCATAGATGTCTTCCACTGAACAATCTCTTGGGAGAGAGTATTTGACCGTATCCAGGGCAATTCCTCGTAAATGATCCCTGATCACTTCCACTTGGTCTTCTACAGGGATGCGTAAAATCCTCAACGTAGACTTTATTTTGTCTATTCAGTCTTCAAATTTTAAATCTTCAGGACCTCGTGGGAATCCATAAAAATCCGGTACTGTTCGATTTTGCGGGATAACCACTGTATGTGTCACAATTTGGGGAACAGCACGACTTCCTTCACCCTCCATCTTCTTTCTTCTATGAAGACTGGGATTGCCTTAGAAACAGAGATGTCCGGGAGAACAAAAACCCAGAACACTTACCCAAAATAATATACAACCACTGCAAAAAAATGTATATATATATATTTTTCAACTTTACCAATGGCAGAATTCTTCCAAATCTTCCGCCCCTTGTACCAGACCTGCAGGACTAAAGTTTTACTCCAATAAACCCCAAAATTTATCCAACAGGTACCCCCAAATCAGGAAAAATCCTGCCCGACTACGCCAAAATCTGTTACCACCCCTCTCGGCTGGACTGTAGTGATGTGCTCCCAGATACCTGATTGTTGTAGTCGTGGCGAATATCCAGGGAACACACACTCACAGCTGAGGGAGTTGAACAAATAAACTAACCTCATCCTTTACTCTCAAAGAATAAAGGAGAAAAAGAAGCTAAATTTAGGATTTGTTCCTGAACTGGAAGAACCGCACCTTCAGGTTTGCAAATTATCTTTTTCTTTATTGAATACAAATGCAAACAAATTTTCATTCAAATAAACTCAAATTCACAATTAGTGTGTGGCTTAATAGAACTGCAATAACATATTCAACATTCAAATGTAGAACTACATGTACACCCTTAACTTTTTCTGTTTCTTTCAACAAAATCACCTAAAAAGGCAGAAAAAACCCTTTCAGATAAATATTTAAATTGTCTTTTTTATCAAAATCAGGTATTTGTTTTAATACTCTTTCCTTGCTATTGATGTCAGAATTTGAGTCTTTATAGGTATTATGGATGTTTGTGCAAGGATCTCAGTTGAACCCAGAACACATAGGCAAGTCAGGAAAACATGGATCTTTTTTATATTTGATGTTGTTCTGTTCTTTAGTTTTCCCTTGAAATGTTGTAAACCAAAAAAACTTATATGTCCTTCAACACCCTTTGCCAATGTCACTTAGCTGTGGTTGAATTTATTTAGGTGATGTCTTTCCTGTGCCGAAGGAATGGATCCTCAGGAGCTTAGTCAAGATCAGGAGGCAGGGCTGGTGGTTGGGAGGCGGGGATAGTGCTGGGCAGACTTATACGGTCTGTGCCAGAGCCGGTGGTGGGCAGCGGGACTGGTGGTTGGGAGGCAGGGATAGTGCTGGACAGACTTGTATGGTCTGTGCCAGAGCCGGTGGTTGGGAGGCAGGGCTGGTGGTTGGGAGGTGAGGATAGTGCTGGGCAGACTTATACGGTCTGTGCCAGAGCCGGTGGTTGGGAGGAGGGGCTGGTGGTTGGGAGGCGGGGATAGTGCTGGGCAGACTTATACAGTCTGTGCCTTGAAGAGCATAGGTACAAATCAAAGTAGGATATACACAAAAAGCAGCAAATATGAGTTATATTGTTGGGCAGACTGGATGGACCATACAGGTCTTTTTCTGCCGTCATCTACTATGTTACTATGTTACTATGTTCTTGCGTTGGAGCTCAGGCGGAACCCTTCAGAGGATAATTCACCGATCTTTTCTCCCTAAACCTCACTTATAAAGAAAATAATCAGGGAAGCAAAAACCTTAAACTCCCTGCTTGTTCAGGAACGGACTTCACTCTGGTGACAATTAATCAGTTCTCAATACTGTGGCCACACTCTCTAATTAAAATAAAATAAGTTAAAGGTTTTCTCATTACAAAACCTATTTCTCACTGTTGTTTCCCTAGTCTAAAATGATCCAGCAGGCTTCAGCACTGCATTCAGAACCATCACACAGTAACACATTCCATATTCAAATAGTAATACAACATTCCAGCTCACAGACTTCACATAAAAACATAACATTTGCCTGCACAGCTATCAGATCAATCTGCATACTCATACAAAAGCAGGGCTGGATTTTCTTTAATATGCAGTCAGGTTCCAAACCCTGTATTCCAAATATCAAATTCACCTTCAACCTCACAACCTGAGTCTCAACTGTTTTTCCTTATTCTATAAAGAGTAGGCAGCCATGGGTCCACTTAATACCTTAGCATACAGACTCTCATTCCACCTTCCATGACCTTAAATTCCCTTAAAACTTAACCATTCCATTCACTGCATGCAGCGACATACCTCTGTTTCACTCCAAACCAAACTAAATTTGGTTTAAAAATTCTCACAGCTTTCTATTAGTACAGCTCTCACTCACCTGAATCACACCAGTTTTCCCCACATGTATTCAGCAATACAACCATGAGAAAGGCAGTCTGTTTATTTAAGTACTCCCTTTTAAGCTCAAATCATCTCATTCTTAGTACCAAGGCTCACCTTCACTCACTTTCAATATCAAAGTACCCTTTTTCAATGTCACATTTCACTTTAAACCAGTGGTGTGCTGGTAACTTTTTAACAACAGGCTCTCTCCCCGGTCCACCTCTGCGCCCCCCCCGTCCACCCTTGCGCCCCCCGTCCACCTCTGTGCCCCCCCGTCCACCTCTGTGCCCCCCCCGTCCATCTCTGCGCCGCCCCAAAATTGCAGAGCTGGCTATAGCCGGGGGGGGGGGGGGGGGGGGGCGGCAATGCATTACTCTCCCCAGGAAAAAAAAATTAAATGATCCCAGGTTCCAATCTAATTCATGTTTAATGTGGGATAAAATGCCATAAATAAGTAAATAAATATAAACTTTTAATGTTGAGCACCCGATTCTCAAAGTGGACATATTCCAAACACTATAATGAAAATAAAATGATTTATTTTCTACCATTGTTGCCTGGTGACTGTTTTTCTGATCATGCTGGCCCAGTATTCGATTCTGCTGCTATCTGTCCTCTTAACTCCGTTTCCAGGGCTTCCTTTCCATTTATTTCATTCCTTTCTTCTTCATTTCTGGTCCTCAACTTCTGCCTATTTTCTTCATCCATATGCAGTTTTTCTCCTTTCTTCCTTTTCCCTCATCTCATCTCCTTCCTCACTCTTCCCTCCCCTCCATCCATGTCCAGCATTTCTTCTCTCTCCCCTCCTATCCCCTGCCCTCCATCCACCCATGTCCAGCGACCCTCCCCTCCCCTGCTCTCCATCCACCCATGTCCAGCGACCCTCCTCTCCCCTGCCCTCCATCCACCCATGTCCAGTGACCCTTCTCTCCCCCTGCCCTGCATGCACCCAGCGACCCTTCCCTGCCCTCAAAGCACCCATACCCAGTGACCCTCCTCTCCCCTGCCCTCCATCCACCCATGTCCGGTGACCCTCCTCTCCCCTGCCCTGCATGCACCTATATACCCAGCGAACCTTCTCTCCCCTGCCCTGCATGCACCCATACCCAGTGACCCTCCTTTCCCCTGCTCTCCATCCACCCAATCCAGCAGTGACCCTCCTCTCCCCTGCCCTCCATCCACTCATACCCAGTGTAATATGGTTAAAAACAAAATACAAATGTTACCTTTTCCTTTTGGAGTGCTGGAGGGGTCTTCAGGGCTGCAGAGATGGGATTTTTAGGGGCAGGAGTTGTTTGTGACCAGCCCTGATGGATGGCTAGCTGGCTTTAAGTGAAGGAGAGGCAGAGAGCATTACTGGGTAATGGCAGGCCGCAGATTGGATGCGGCCTTTGAGAAAATGATGGTGAAGTTAACTGAAGTATGTGAGAAAAAGAGTCAAATTGCTGCTAAGGAGAAAGTAACTTCAGCTATGTTAGGTACTACAGAATCCTGTTCTTCCTCCAGCAGTAATACTCTAGTTGCGGCTACAGATGCAGGCAATGGGAAACTGGACAATCTTACATGTTGCAATGGGAAGGAAACTCAGCCTATGGCTGAAGAGATGTTTAACCGATGGGAAGCAGGTTCTGAAAGTGGGCTTTTGGATGATCAGAACAATGAAATAGAGAAAGGAGAAGGATCAGTGTTGATATCGCAAGAATATACTGGATCATTGGAAACTGGTATAATTTTGGAAGAACTTCCTTCCAAAGAGAACAATACTTCCCCTGATTTAGCTGAGAAGGCTGAGATAATGGAACTAGAGAAACTAATGTGGACAGCTGAGGTGATGGAGATGGAACCTGAAAAGGAAAACCCAATACAAGAGGATATGGAGAAGTTGAAATACTGCCCTGTCTTCACAGGAGAATTATATAAGGCAGATGGGAAAGAGTCCTTTACCCCTGAGGGACTGATCTTGGAAGAAAGCTCAGGAAAGGCACCTGAAAAGGTGAAGCTCAAGGGAATGGAAGTGAAAAATGAGGAAGATAATTCCTCTTTGGGAGAAGAACTACCATACTTTTCCTCGAAAGGGGTGAAGCACAAGGAGTGTCTGTCAGAGATTAATTTGGTAAGGAATTCTGAACTGCTATTTCCTCTTGAACTCAAAACAGGAGGATGTCTACTGGAAGTGATTGAAGATGAAGCCAACACTATAAAGATTACTGTGGATGGGGAACCAAACGTGGATGAGGAAATTAAGATTATTGCTTCCACAAATACAGAGGAAGCAGCAATTCTCATGGACCCTGTAGTAGAAGAAAAGGAAATAAATGAAGTGGAAACTTATTCGACTGACTTAGGAACTCAGGTGGAGGAAAAATATATAATGGACATAATTGAAGTAGAAAGATTGTCTGACAGCAAGAGTAAAGAGGTCAGTACTGATAACTCTTTCGTCAGTACTGATAACTCTTTCCTTACAGAGATAGAGAAGAGAGAGAAAAGAAGTGGTAAAGGAAAACAGGTTCGCACTCAAAGTAGCAGGCGAAATAGAGGCTTTCTTCTGGCAGGAAAAAGGAAGCGAGAAGTGAAAGGTGACAGCAAAAATGAAAATAAAAGGGATCGGAGACAGATCTGGAGGACAAACTCTGATTTATCAAGTGGCATTCTCCTGAGGAACTTAAAGAATAACCTTATGAAGAAAAGAGACAAACAATATTTCAACTTCAGGAAAAGGAAGAAGCATCTGTTCATTTGGCCTTCCAAGAGAACACTCATCTCTAAGGGGGACAGGGTGTTGTTAAGAGACAACAAATTTAGGGACCATAAAAAAATAAGGGATAAGTGGGAGGAAATTCCCTATGAAGTGGTACACGTATTTACACCTGAGGGAAGTACGTATAGGATTAAAGATCCTAAAGGAATGTGTAAAGTAGTGCACAGAAACAACTTAAAAGTGTTATTGGGACCTACAAAAGATGTATTTTCAGACAGTATTGATAATGTTGAAGTCAGGAGAAGGGATGGGGATTTACAAAGTGACACTGATACAGAGAGTGGTTTTTTGGAGGCAGGTGATTTAGAAACTGCCTGGTTTTTGACCTGTGATCTGGAGTCACCTCCATAAGGGGGAGATGAAAACTTTTTAGAGATGGAGAATATGCTACATGTTCCGGACTCTAGAAGGGAAGGAAACCTGGGAGATAGTGTAATCAATACGGAAGCATTTAGTGAAAGACCAAAACGTATAACTAGAGGTTGTAGGCCTAACTATTTGAAAGATTATATAGTTTATTAAAAAAAAAAAAGAAAAAATCCTGAGGGGTTATGGAAATGTCGGGGGCGACATTTTTTTACTGAAGGGACGAATGTAATATGGTTAAAAACAAAATACAAATGTTACCTTTTCCTTTTGGAGTGCTGGAGGGGTCTTCAGGGCTGCAGAGATGGGATTTTTAGGGGCAGGAGTTGTTTGTGACCAGCCCTGATGGATGGCTGGCTGGCTTTAAGTGAAGGAGAGGCAGAGAGCATTACTGGGTAATGGCAGGTTCTGCACATGCTCAGTAAGGTTCTGAAGCTCTGAGTAGGCCTGAAATCGGGGCCTGGACAGGGCCTTGGGAGGATTAATTAATTAAACTTTTTTGGGGTAGTAAGGGCATTTGGGGGTCCTGTTTGGGGGAATTAGGGGGATCTGGCAAAAAGAATATTGTTTTTAAGTTATCTATAGGGAGATACGCAGTTTCAAGGAGGCTGCGCATCTTTGGGGGGGTGTTTTGGAATTTGAATGGTTATATAGGATGGAGGGGGGTGTAAGGGAAATTATTAGATGGTGATCAGAGAATTTTATAAGTTATTTTATGGGTTTTTTTTTTAGGAAAATACGATGTGGTCAGGAGAAAAGGTATTTTTAAATTCTAAGGTTATCAGGGTACCAGGACAGATGTGCTACACCTGCTCAGCGAGCGGGAGGGATGTGACATGAGCGGATGTCAAAATATTTAGGAAAAGTTTCTTCTCAATTAAAGTCTATGGGTCTGATGGTTTTAAAATGGAGCTGACACCAGGGAAATTTAGATTCCATATTCTCAGCGCAAACTGTAGCTTAAGTGCTTGAGAGGTTGATTGGCTCAGAAGGGACCGATGATGTCATCTGATTCTGGTTACCTGGACTACGGCTTGGGGAAGCAGGGAGAAGGATAGGAGAAAGAGAACTGACAGGGAGGTTTTTTCTATGCTGAGAGAAAAAAAAAGTTTTCTTTCTGTAGAGTCAGCTGATAACTCAGAGGCAGTACTGGTAAGGGAAGGGACTTTTAAGGGGACTCTCCAGTACTCCAAAAGAAAGGGGGGTTTAGCTGTATTGGAAAAGCCAGGGTGAAAGGTTTCCATCAATAAGTATTGGAATTCAGAGAGAGCACCTTGAAGGTGATGAGCTGGGAAATTCAAGCTACCAGCAAAGTTATTATTACAAAAGGAGGAATAAGTGTTAGAGTATTGCATATGATTCTTGGACAGAGGGTATGGCCAAGTGAAGAAACTGGACCAGAGTTTGGGAGTTAGCCAGCATTAGTTTCAGAACTCCTGTATCAGAGTCACAATAGAGTTGAGGTTTTCCTGTTCCTGTGCATCAACTGCAGCAAAGCGGATTCCTAGGAATTGCAGCAGTAATTCTGAGGGGCAGCTGCTGATTCCTCCAGAGTGGCGGTGTTTCCTTGTGGCAGCAGTGTTTCCTGGGATCCAGTCTCAAGCAGCAAGAGGTTACCGGATCAAAACGGGAAGGAGTGGATAAGTTATTTACCTTTATGCATTTTTGAATAATTTTCTAGAACTATTTTTTTTTGTGTGCACACATAATTTTAACTTTGAACAGCTGAAACAGTAAAGGTACCTGTTGTTGTTTTGCCCTACCTGTGAAAGAAGATAAACAATTGTGTTTTTTTTTAACCAAAGGAAAATTGCTTTTAAGGTTTAAAACAGGAGAAAAAAAGTCCTGGACTGGTAATAATGATATGCTGAGGTTTGAGTTTTACTGGGTTCCGGTCTCCAAACATTTCTGAACTTAGTTTTCAGGAAGCTTTGAGCTTGGGTCCATGAAATCCAGAAAACCCTAAGAAGGGAGTAAATTCCTTTGCTAGTCCACAAATTAATGCTTTGTATTCTTGCATTTCTTTCAGTATAAGCATTTAAAGGTTCTGTAAGGTTCTGAAGGTTGAAAAGTGTAAACAGGAATAGAAGCTACTTTGAGCTGTTCACATAATGCTTAAGTAAATGTAACCGTTAAACAAATGTGAGTTGCAGAATAAATTAAACATATTTGCTTGTTAAAGGTGGTGATACACATTTCTTTGCCAGCGTGAATGGGGTCCTCACACTCTGAAAATAATCGACTCTGTTAATAAAAATTATTTAATTTTAGTTATTTTATTCCTTAATGATTAAAAACCAGTAGCGCTGGGCGGAAGTGTGCTCCGCTTCAGGGGAAACATCTTACCCCGGTGCTGTGACCAATAGCAGATTCTGTTATTGTTGCAAAGCGAGGCAGCGCTGAAACCTAGGGGGCGTTACACCAGCAACGACCCTTCTCTCTCCTCCATGATCCACCCATGCCCAGCGACTCCCTAGTTCTCTCCCCTGCCACCCCCTCCCGAGTTGTTAATAGAATTCTCCTCCCTCCCTCCCGTCACCGATCTGACTCCTTTAATTATTCGTGGCAGGCAGTCTTGCCTGCCCGCTGCAAGCACTGACTCAGTCCCCCGCTGGCGCTGCCGGTTCGCGCTTCAAAATGGCCGCCGAGACTTACAAGGGCGAAGTCTCGCGAGGCCGCCTCTGGAAGTCTCGGCAGCCATTTTTAAAGCGCGAACCTGCAGCGCCAGCGGGGGAGAGTCAGCACTTGCAGCGGGCAGGCAAGACTGCCAGCCCCAAAGAATTCGTCAGGTCGGTGATGTGAGGGAAGAGGGAGGGAGGAGAGCCGGCTCGCGGGTTTCAACAACCGGCTCGCAAGAGCCGAGCAAAGTTAACAAGCGGCTCTTGCTAGCCGGTGCGAGCCGGCTCCAGCACACCACTGCTTTAAACTCATAAATATACTTTTATTCCTTAGGTTTCACACACCCAGCAAACGTTTTATTCTTTCCCACTCTCCATGTTCACAGCCCTTGTCTCTCTGCCAGGGTTGCCAGGTGGAACATTTTTTTTCCCACCCAATCCTGCCTAAAAACAGCCCAAAACCCGCCCAAACTCAAACCCCGCCCCTAACACCCCCACCCCCGCATCATCACCCCCGCCCCCGCCGTCATCAACCCCGCCCCCGCCGTCATCAACCCCGCCTCCCCGTCACCGGCCCCGCCTCCCCCGTCACCGGCCCCGTCTCCCCCGTCATCGGCCCCGCCCAGAACGTCACTAACCCCGCCCAAAACGTCACTAACCCCGCCCCCCCGCGGCCGAAAAAACCGGCCGAAAAACCGCGGAAAAGAAAAAAAGAAGCCCAAAAAACTGCGACCCGCCGCGGGCAAAAATTTCCCGCGGCGGGTCGCGGAAAACCGCCCACCTGGCAACATTGGTCTCTGCTCACCAAGTCGCCCTAGCAACTCACCCCCCTAGAGGAACATCTGACATCACTCAACCAATTAGCTTGTCAGGAAAAGACTGGGTTTTTTTCTTATCTGTTTGGTTTAGAATCTTGGCTGCTCTAACTCCCTTCCCCCATAGAAGTAAATGCAAAACTTCCTATACAGAGAATTTCAAAGTCAATTTTAACCTGACTTGTACCCAAAACAGCAAGGAACATTTTATAGTACAATCCCCACTTAATCATGGGTTATTCTTTTGTAAAATAAAACCATATTTAAGAAACATCTCATACTTCACCTAACTCCATCAAAAATTCCCAAACTAACTTTAAACCTTTTCCAGCCAGCAGCATCCACCAAAACCTGGAACAGCCCCCCCAGAGCCCCAGGAAAAAAACATTTAATATATGTTACCATATATTACACTTGTAACTGTTTTATTGCAGATCAGGAATATGACACTATTATATATAGCTTTGGACCTCTTGGGGTTCTGCAATTTATGAATCCAAGATAACAGAATAGAATAAAATAAAATAATGTCCTTTAAGAAGCAGGGCTGAATAACATGCCACTATGAGCCTCTCATGTGTTGTATATCACTCACCAGTTTGATTGGAGATATGTCCAGCTGGACAGGGAATACAGTCATAGCAGCAGACAGGCTTTCCTTCTCTGGGTAATTTCCTGAAGCCAGGAGCACAATTCTGACTGCATCTGGATTGTGGAGGAGTCTGAGGATTGAAAAAAAAAATATATATATATATCTACCTTCAAATGTCACTGGACTGTAGTTTATAAAATGCAGATTTCTTTCCTGTCCACTTATGGACCAATTCAGACCTTTTCTTTGGACATCGCATTTGAGGTTTGTTATTTTCCCCTAGAACAGCTAAATTAGTCAGCTATTTTTCAGAGGAAGTAATATTAAACTACGTTAAAAGTACACATTTGTGTGGAGGTGTTTAGGATGAAGAGAAACATATGGCAGAGTTACTAATCTGGGCTACCATTAAGATGTTACACCCAAACAGAGCAAAGAAACCTATCAGCTGCTGCATCCATGTTGTCGTTCATTATTGTTGGTAGCATTTTTATTTGATCTCACTTATGCCAGCTTGTGCAGCACATGGATGTTCACAGAGGAAGTATTGGTTTGAAAAGTTAGAGTAGTAATTAGTTCTAAACCGTAATCAGTGTGTCATTTGAAGGGGCTGATTATAGGGACTAACACCCTAGCAGGCGTTGCAATCATTCAGAGAGGTTTTCACCTATTAAGGGCCACCAAAACAGACATCATGTTAGGAGAATCAAATGTACAACATTCAGAATTTTATTTTTTACGTACAAAACTTAACTGTGGGGAAAACGTGGGATATAAATGTAGAATAAATAAAATAAATAGGTTGAAACATGGGAGCATTAAACATCTTTTTTTTCCTGTGCATGCATCAAAAGAAAAATATGGTATGTGGGAACTTGCTCCTTTTGTTTTGTGGAATGCAGTATATATTATAAAAATGCACTTGATTTTTTTTATTACTACTATTTCAAAGATAGGTATTGAATAATGAGGGAAAAGAACCTTTCATGCAGAAATTTTGTCCAGAGGTAGTCTAAATGTGCCAAGATTTTCCAGTTCTGTTGTATATATTTATTTCTTCTTCAAGTCTGTTTGCTTATAAAAGGCATTTTTTAAAAAAAGATCTTTTTGCCGGCTATGTGATTGTATATACTAGATTGTGATTTTATTATGCAGACAAACAATACACCACCAAAATACAAAATACAGTAGCAAGCAGCACCCTATTAGCTGTCAAGTTCATACAAAATTCATTATTTTCAATGGAAAATAAATCTGTTGGCTGCCTGCTATGTAAATATTCAATCACTGTTTCATTACTGTTACCAAGTAGTACATATTTTGGGCATTTGATTAAAGTTTTGACTGAATAGAACATACCAGTCTTTATCTGCTCTCATCAACTATATTACAATGTTACTATGGTCTTAATTCATCCAGACATCATATGCACATGATATTGCTTGTTAAACCCAAAGGGTGGTTAAAAACAATTGGTATAGGGGGGGCACTGCTTAATCTCTCCCGCTCAGAGTTAAAGAATCCGGCAGATTGCTTACAACTTATCTCACTTATTCACAGCAAATTACATCTTAATATTTACCTGATATCATGCCAAACAAATCTCCGAAGGCAGATGTTAAGCAGCCCTCGTCGCTCGCCTCTAAGAAACCTTGTCAAGATTCCTCTTATTAAGTTGCAATGGTGGCCGAGACTGGCAATGAGAAAATCACGATGCAGACCATTAGTGTGAACGTCTCTCTCACAGAGGTATTCTCAAAGATACTCACCTCTCCATTTCCCAATTCAGAGAAGATATTAATGAAATAAAATCTTAGCTTTTACAAACTCAATCGCGCATGGATTCTCTCTCCCTGAAGTGTGAAGCTAACTCCAATGAAATCTCTTCTCTCTGATCAAAAACAAAAGAGATTGATTCACTTAAAAAAGATCTGGAAGATCTCAACAATAGAGCAAGGAGGAACAACTTAAGAGTCCTTGGAATTAAAGAAGGTGCAGAGGGCTCTGACTCCATTACGTTTATGGAAAATCTCCTACCCACGCTTTTGGGTTTAAACTTTAGCCCACCGCTTGAAATCGAAAGGGTCCACAGAGTCACCTCTGGCAAACCTGCACAACAACGTTTCCCTCGACCGATTGTCCTGAAGATTCTCTGCTACCCTCAAACTTTAGCAATTCTGCAAAATGCCAAACTGAAATCGCCTATTTTCTATGATGGCATGAAAGTCTTAATGTTCCAGGATCTCAGCAAGTTCATCGCAGAAAACAACTTCTTGCACAATGTAATCGCCTACAGTCTCTTGACGCTCAATTTGATCTCCTTTACCCTGCTCAAATGTGGGTGACAATCCACAATTCTGCCTGCACCTTTGATGACCTGGAGGCCCTAAAACTTTTTCTGGAAATCTTTTGAGACCAAAACATTAACAAGGTTTGAAATAAACATCTTAATTTCCCTCTTCCAGTCCTTTCTCTCATTTTGGAATTTATTTCCATTGCATAATGAGATTTATATATATTTGCATAATACTTGCTATAAATGTTTAATGTTGCTCTCTTTTCTCCAATTTTTCCAGTTATCTCCAATCTCCTAACAATTTTTATTCCCTCGGTATTTGCAAGATTACATGCTGCAAAAAGTTTTCTGTGCTAGCTCTCTGCAGATTTATACTGTTAAATTTTGAGCCTCTAATTCTCTCAATATGTGTCTCACTTCTCCCTTACTGATTTATTAAAATTGTATTGGCATTGTTCTCTGTTCTATGCCATTGTTTTCTCTGAATCCTTTTTTCCTAATGTTTTTCTTAATTTTTTCTCCCTCCCACTGTTTTGAGCATATAGGTATACTTGTAATTCTCCATTTTGTCAACTTTCCCGCCTATTTGACTTGTGATATAATTGATATATCCTTTTCACAAAAAGCCAAGTCAGTTTTTCTGTTTCCTGTATTATTATCTAACACCTTATATGAGAATTACTTCCATTAACATAAAAGGTTTAAATAACCCTATTCAGAGGAAGAAACTTCTAATATATTTACACAATTTGAACTCGGACTTGGCTTTTATTCAGGAAATGCATCTATCAGATTCAGACTCTAAACGCCTCCAAGACAAAAACTTCTCATGGCACACTCTCCTGCAGTGCACACAAAAAAACGGAGTGGCCATCTTACACAAGAAATCCCTTTCAATTAATATTATTAAACAATCTTGTGATGTGGAAGGCAGATGGGTTAAAGTGGACATCTTGATAAATAATACACCAGTTACTCTCTTAAATATATATGCACCCTACAAAGACTCGCCTGACTTTTTTCATCTACTAGCTTCAGAAATCAACAGCTCTCTCCCTAACCCTATAATTTTAGGTGGGGACTTTAACCAAATTCTTGACCCTCTTCTTGACAGGCTCTCCAGTTGCCCCTATTACCAATCCAAAGCTTTTTCTGCCTTACACTCACTCATTTCTTCACTGGGTCTTGTAGACATATGGAGACTGTTTAATCCCACAAAAAAGGACTTCACCTTCTTCTCCCCACCTCACATGAGTTACTCAAGAATCAACTGTTTCCTGATCTTCAAAACTCTCATACCTAGTGTAGCTAATTCCCAAATTCACAGTAGGAATATATCTGACCATTCCGCTCTCTCATTATACTTCTGAAATATCTCCACTAAAAAATCTTTAGCTTGGAGACTCAACACTTCTCTGTTAAAAGAGGACTCTTTTATATCTCTGTTTTACCAATAATCCTCTACACAATTCTCCTGTTAATATATGTTGGGATGCCTATGAGGCCACTATCAGAGGAGTTATAACAAATTACTCTGTGTGAGTATATAAAAAAAAAGATCTATTGGAAAATGAAACTAAATCTCTTGAAAAACAATAACCAGAAACCAAAGATCATAATGTATATCAAAAGCTTCTTTTAAATAGATATAACTTAAACACCATTCTCAGTCAAGAGGCCCTTTCCTCTATAAATATTCAAAAATCTATTATGCGGAAAATAATAAATCAGGACATTTGCTAGCACAGTTACTTAAAAGAAAATAAAGTCACGCCCGCGTATCTAACATAATTGATTCCTTAGGAAATCCTCACTATACAGACTCTCAAATAGCTCTACAATTCTCCAAATTTTACCAACTTTATACTTCAGAAACTCTTCTCTGAGTCCTCCTTTGACAACTTTATGAAAAATTTGAGTCAATCTTTATTATCACAATCTCAAAAAGCTATTCTAGATAAAAATATTTCCTTAGATGAAATCATCAAGGCTATTAAAGAGATTCCCCCTAATAAAGCCCCAGGTAATGATGGCTTACCCATAGAATTTTATGCAACTTTAGCAGATATTCTTAGTCCTAAATTACTTATTTTATTTGACCATCTCCTTCACTCTGGTGATAAGGGTTCTTTCCTAGAATCTTAAATTGTTGTCATCTACAAACCAGGCAGAGACCCTTCTAATGTCTCAAATTACTAACCAATCTCTCTTATTAATATTGACAACAAGATCTATGCCAAAATCCTTGCTAATCGCATAAAATCTGTGATATCCTCACATTCATCGTGATCAAAATGGTTTCATACCTGGTAGAATGTCCAGTGATAACACTAGACTACTTTGGAATATACTAGCTCACATACATGACATTGACTCTCCATTAATAACCCTTTCCTTAGATGCAGAAAAGGCCTTCAACAGAATCGAATGTCCCTTTCACTTCAAAACTCTCCAATGGTTTGGCTTTGGTGAAAAGTTTCTCAATATGATTAAATTACTTTATGAGTCTCCTCAAGCCTTTATTTTCACCAACAGCATCACTTCTCCAAAATTCACATTATATAAAGGCACTAAGCAGGGTTGTCCCCTCTCTCCCCTGTTATTTAATCTATCCCTGGAACCCCTAGCTATTTCAATCCATTCAAACCAAAATATTCTGGGAATTAAGCTTCAAGATGACCACTATAAATTATCCATCTATGTTTCAGACATATCCATCAATGTTTCAGACATATCCATCAACTCGTTCCCATGATGTTACTGAACTCTATTATTCTGTCTTACTATATTTTCAAATGTAAGTCACACTGAACCCAAGTTTCCTGGGATAATGTGAGATATAAATCTAAAAACAAATCCTTTATCCTCCACCTTTTATGGCACTGCCTATCCAGCTAGATGTTGATGGCACAAGGAAAGCAATTTTGATGCAACTCAAAACAATCTGTTCCTTAGCTGGGCCCTAGTCTTACCATATTGAAAATGCAACCATACCATGCCTCTGTGGTTTTGTTCCACTAATAAGTGAAAAGATTAACTGGATTTTTGAAGGTATTATATATTCTTTGGATGCATGACTAAGAACAGAAACGCACACTTATTTATGCAATATCACAATTCCTCATGTACAGCCACAAAACAACATTTTAGGGTAATGTTCACAATGAGCTCCTTTTATTATAGACCAGATGGAAGACATTAGAGTTTTCAGTTTTGGCATAGTATAAGTCATCACAAGAACAAAATATGTGAAACCCAATGGACTGCATTAAATGCTTATAGCCCATTTAGGAGTCCTTTTACTAAGCTGCAGTATAAGGACCCCGGCGGTGTCGTCAGCACACAGATTTGGTATTTTTTAAAGGAAATGGCCATATGATACGTTAAACACTGAACTTCTACAAAAGAGATGAGGTGAAGAAATGGTTCCATGTGTCCCGATGAACGGAGAGTTTAATTTTACTTCCACTGAATTTTAATATATTCCATCTTTACAGCACCAGGCTTCCCAAGGCACAATACAACAACAGTTAAGATGACCCTATAAAGATACAGGATATCCTCACTTAAATATGACCATGTATTATAGAACAGTGTAGAAAAAAGGAGCACAAAATACAGAGTTTACTACTGCTGTTTCTACCAGCTACAATACTTTTTAATGCTTTTTTAGTTAAATTCAACTTTACTGCATGATATATATCTAGATATGGAAAGCTTTCAAATAAAAAAAAAATCCTTTATCCTCCATCTTTTAAGTCGCTGCCTATCCAACTTGAAGAGTTTTAGACTTTTTATAGATGGATAGGCAGTCTGTTGTTTCTAATAAGCTTTTACTATTATTTTCAATAGCATTTGTGTTTGGGTGAACCAATCTGGCGGCAAATTCTGCCTACTGGTGGCAAGCTCCACCTGTCTCAGATCAGCTGCCGATACCTAGTCCATTACTGCCATTCGAATATGAAATGATTTTAAAGAAATTATTTGTAAATGATCATATTATCAAATACAAACTATGGTTTGTATAAATCAATGGGTCCGATATTGAAACCACGGGAGGCAAGCCGGCCATCTCATAACCACGCCCTGTCCCGCCTTACATACCCTTCCGAAACGCCCCCTTTAACTTTGACCGGCTCTGCGACAGAAAGCAGTTGGAGCCGGCCAAAATCGGCTTTCCATTATACCGATTTGGGTGGGTTCATGAGATGGCTGGCCATCTCCAGATTTGTGCCGGAAGATGGCCAGCGATCTCTCTCGAAAATAAGCTGGATAAGGGCCCTTTTACTAAATGGTGGTAAAAGGGGGGCCCTACGCTAGCAACGGTGACTGTATTTGCAACACACCAGGGCCACTTTTACTTCAGGGGATAAAAAGTCCCAAAGAAGAAACTGCCATACAGTAAGTCTGCATTTGCAGCATGGCCATTTTGGAGGGATCACTTACCGCAACCAATTGAGGTGGCATTAAGAGCTCCAGTGCTAACCCGGTAGTAACTGGGCAGTGCTCGGCGCTGCCCAATTACCCCTGAGTAACCTTCTGAGGAAATATTTTTCCAATATTTCAGCATGCGCTGGAAATGCCACCTGCTGGGGGTGGACCGGTGGTTAGAGCTGATATTCAGCAGAAGTAACCAGTTAAGAGCTGCTAAATTTCAACAGATAGCCCTGTACAAATGATTTAACTGGTCAGAAGCCTCTCCTGCCTGGTTAAATCACTATGAAAATTGACCCATTAGAATTGTACAAAATCCAATCTACTCTTCTCTGTATAACAGCATGCAATACCTCTTGTATTATTAAGCATCTTATATAATGTTTTATCACTCTAACCTGGGTAAATGAAGCCTCCCAAACTATCATTTTTTCATCGATTGTAAAATCCTCTCCAGGGGGAGCAGAAGGTTTATAACTTCCAACAATTTCATGTTTCAATGTCCCATTGGGGAGATGGATCGGATTAATAATAATGTAGTCAGTGGCTTGGTCTCCGTTCTCATCAAAATATATCTCTTCACCCAGACTGTTTTTAAAGTGCACATTCTTCAGATAACGATGAAGCTAAAAAAATAAAGGGCACATTTTCAGGAATGCCTGGAACTGCCAATTTTTTATTTATGTATGTATTTGAATAAGAACATTTCTAATCTGTCAATCAGTTTGATGCTCACTCACTTTGGCACACATTACAAATCAACTGACAGCAAGGGCCCTGTTTACTAAGGTGTGCTAGTGTTTTTAGCTAAAAGTTCGTAAGCGTTAACCATGTAGACACCCATAGGAACATTATGGGTAAGAACACGGTTAGCGCATGGTAATGTTTAGCATGCAGTAAAAACACTAGCGTTCCTCTAGCATGGCTTTGCAAACAGGGCCCCTAGATTCTTTTCTGGGTAGTGACTCCTAATGTGGACCCTAACATCATTTAGCCATAATTTCATTTATTCTTCCCTAAGTGCATCATTTTGCAATTGTCCACATCGATTTGTATCTGATGTTTGGATGCCCAGTATCCCAGTTCAAAAAGACCCCCTGCAATTTCTCACAATCTGCATGCAATTTAACAATCTTAACCGCCCTCCAACTACCAACCAACTCCCCATAGCATTCATGCCCACTTATAACAGAAATATGAAAAAAAAACACTTTTCAACCTACTGCCTGCACCACTCTCAAACCAATCGCAGCACAAAAGATTTACTTGACCCCTGAGGCAGGCCTTTGTGCTGAAACACGGCCTTGTTGGGTTGATTTTATAGCTTTTATGATTTAAAGACTTTTACACTTTGATATCATCCTTGAGTGTACCTCACTTCTTTGGTTTGGCTGTCACATATTTGATTCCATTTATAATCTGAAGAAGAGTTTTTGAAATGAATGCAACACTCTAGACAACACATACAGTAAAAATAAATGTTTTAAATAAATGGACAACACAGAAAGATTTGAACCTCACCCTTCACAAATTGTCACCAATTCTGTTTTCTGAATATAGCATTCCTTTAGAAAATGATGTTACCTTCCATGGTAAATAATCTGATAATTTCTGTCGGTCTCCATTCCACGTGGTGGTGTTTCCAAAGCCAGAGAAAAGCATGTCTTTTAGTGCATGTGCCAGGGCATAGACAGCATTGTAAATGTCATAACTGTTGGCAAAGTGGATATTGTCACAGTGGAACATGAAGGAAGCATCTTCATCTATACTGCAGGATCTTTTGATGGTTTGGGGACACTGGTTGCTACACAGTCCAAGCCACCAATCTTTAACGTCAATATCATCAGGAAACATAATAGGATTTACCTCACGTATAAATTTTAAAAAACTTGGAATAGTTTTCTTTATTCTTGTGAATAGCAAGGTGTTATTCATGTAACCATTTGGCACTTGATAGGATAAGTAAAAATCAGTGTACGTTATGGTGATAAAGATCATACCAGGTATATTGAAAATACTTAACTCCTCAAACAAACTCATTGTAATCTGAGTATTAAAGTGAGCAATGATCACATTAGTTGATGATTTATGTATAGTCTCATTAATTTTGTCAAATCTCTCTTTTGGCAAATCATTGATGTGACTGATTATTTCTATGAATTCAATGCAGGCTCCACTCTGTTCAATCCCTTCTTTCAGGATCTGGACAAACCTTTGGCTGCTGTCATCATCAGGTGCAATGATACCAACCCAGGTCCACTTGAAATGTTTCAGTAATTTCACGATCCCAGTACAAACGTTAAGAATGCTGGGCATAGCCTGATATAAATACGGAAACTTAATACCATCACTCATGAAAGGATTCTGAAAAGTATAGCTGATCTGTCAAAAAATGTAATTAATTCAGAATTATTTTCTCTTCCAGAGATTGAGGGAGATATCAACTAAGCTGTGGTAAAATATCTTATTATCACAGTTTAATTTACTGCAGGAGTCAATAACACAACTTGTAATCATGGACAGTCTCACAACCTGTATTATTTGTCTGCCATTGAGCATTGGGCTACTAATATGCAGTCCAATGCTTCCGGGCACCATCTTATAGGAGCCAGTGCCTATTAGATTGTAAGCTCTTTGAGCATGGACTGTCTTTCTTCTATGTTTGTGCAGCGCTGTGTATGCTTTGTAGCGCTATATAAGTGCTAAATAGTAGTAGTAGTAGTAAAAGGGTGTTCCCCATGTCTCCAGAACAGACTCTTAACCCTCTGAATCCACCTTCTCTGCTAAACAGATTACCAGCCCCTTCAGTCAACCCTACCTACCGGAACCAATAGCCCCTAAATTACATTCTCAGACCCGTCATTCCCCTGATGTCACTGCCAACATCTCAACTCCCCACAGATTCATTAGACCTGCCTGGGGGTTCCCTGCTGTCTTGCAGCTGGGAATGTAGTGATCCCAGTTGCTTCTACCCAGTGGTATGCTGGTAAATGTTTAACAACAGGCTCTCTCCCTGGTCCACCTCTGCACACCCCTGTCCACCTATGCACCCCTCATCCACCTCTGCGCCCCCCCCCCCCAAATTGCAGAGCTGTCTATAGCTGGGGAGAGAGCCTGTGGAGGGGGGGGGGGGGCAATGCATTACTCTCTCCAGGAAAAGAAAAATTAAATGATCCCAGGTTCCAATCTAATTCATGTTTAATATGGGATAAAATGCCATAAATAAGTAAATAAATAAATATAAACTTTTAACATTGAGCACCTGATTCTCAAAGTGGACATATTCCAAACACTATAATGAAAATACAAAGATTTTTTCTAACTTTGTTGTCTGGTGACCTTGTTTTTCTGATCATGCTGGCCCAGTATTATTACTACTACTACTATTTAGCATTTCTATAGCGCTACAAGGCGTACACAGCGCTGCACAAACATAGAAGGAATTAGGAGGAAGAGCTTAAAAGGGTGGAGAAGCTAATTAACCACCTTATACCAGCCTGAGTGGTGAAAGAGAAGAGAGGAGCTGGAGATCTAGCAGCTGATGGAAGAAGAGCCCCTTGAAGGTACTGGCTGAACTGTTTTGGTGGACTGTGTGTAGATAGAGCTATTTATTAAGAGTAAGGAACTAGCAGCCAGGGGCTGGAGGACAGAGCTGTACCCTCAGAGTGAGGGAAGAACATCCTGTTCAGGCCAGAGGGGCTGTTAGCACTGAACCCAGGTGTCTGTGTGTCATGGCTCAGTGGAGAGACCGCTGTGAAGGTGTTTATGCTGGAAGAAGTGGGCCCAGGGGGCTGGCATAAAGAGCTGCCTGATGAATATGCTGTTGTTGAGGACTTGTCTAATTTGCATCTAATCTGCATATTTCATACAAGCTAAAGAAATACAGGTTGCAGTTCCGGAGGGTACGGAGAGGAAGCACAGGAAGGCCTGAGGAGTGACCCAGGAACAGAGGGTGCACCCCAGAAGAACCGGCAGCAGTTGGAGGGCAGAAGGAACAGGTCACCCTGAGTTGAAAAGGGACACAGGCGCCTGAAGGTTGGTGTGTTCGGGCTGCTAGGAAGAGAGCGGTTGGAGTTTTGCTCAAGAGCCACAGGCTGGAGAGTGGAAGGAGAAGCCTCATCTTAACAATATCCAGCAACCCTTCTCTCTTCCCTGTTTTCTTCTCCATCCACCTATGTCCAGAAATTCTCTTCGCTTCCCTGCTCTCCTTTTCATCCACCTTTGTCCAGCAGCCCTCTTTTCTCTCCAACTCTTCTCTCCATCCACCCATATCCAGCAACTCTCCTATTCTCTCCATCTACCCATGTCCAGCAACTCTCCTATTCCCTGCTCTCCATCCATCCATCCAGCAATTCTTTTCTCTCCCCTGCCCTCTCCATCCATCCATACCCAGAGATTCTCTTCTCTCCCCTGCCTCCTCCATCCATACAGAGCGATTCTCCTCTCTCATCTCCCTTCCCACTCCAATCCATGTCCAGCACTTCTCCTTTGCCCCCACCCTCCCCTCCTCTCCCATTCATATCCACCTATGAACCCTCTTCTCCCCCCCCAACATCCCCCTTTTTCTTCCTGCCACAGCGCCCTGAATGGTTTAAATCATTTTTATTACCTCCATCGAAGCGGCTTCGTTATTGAAAGCCCTGCCCGTCTCTACACTTCCCTTTGTTACTTCGTTCCCTCAGAGTCCCGCCCTCGTGGAAAGAGGAAATGATGTCAGAAGATGGGACTCTGAGGGAACGAACTCACGAAGGGAAGGCTAGAGATGAGCAGGGCTTTCAAAGACGCGGCCACTTCGATGGAGGTAATAAAAAAGATTTTAACCCCCCCCCCAGGGTGCTGCGAGGCGGGTGCAGGCAAACGAGGGCAGTGGTGGGAGGTGAGGTAAACAGGGTAAGCATGGCCTGTGGCGCCCTCCTGCCTTGCTTACCCTCGTTTACCGAAGCCGGCTAGCTGTGCAGAACAACCGGCTCGCAAGATCTTAGAAAATTTAACAACCGGCTCTTGCGAGCCAGTGCGAGCTGACTCCAGCACACCACTGCTTCTACCCCATCACACTCTGGATACAAGATGTACTATTTCTAGAGGTTAAATAACGAATTGAGAGCAAAATATGAAGTTCCTTATATGGCAGCCCAATCCTAGCAGCAGTACTGTAAGACTACTGAAGGAGTGAACAGGTTACCATTTTGAACCTGGAGAGTTACAGGGCGGGAACAACTGGGACTTGCTCATAATCCTGATGCTAGATAGGAGCTCCTAAAGGGGTTTGGGGGGGATGACTTTAGGGTGGGGGTTCTGTAAAGTGACTTCAGGTTTGTGATGGTCTACTCTGAGGGAGTAGAGGGTGATTGGGGGAATGGGAGTCTGTTCTAGGGTAGTGAGAGGGAGGGGGGAAGAGAAGAAGAGGAGGTTGCATCTATTCATATGCACCAGCTCTTTTAAGAAGGCATCTAGGAACATTAGGCCACACAATAATGACTCAGTGCTCCTGAAGGGTAAAAATAATGCTGACATTATTTTCCTATGAATAACACTTATTCCAAAGTTCAACACAAGCTGTGTTATTTAATTTGCATAAAATGAAATGTTTTACATTCCCTTAACTAGCCGTTAAGCCCGTTAAAACGGGCGAGTATTGGTATGGGAGTTTTCCAAGGCCCCCACCCCTCGCCACTGCAAGGCCCCCTGCCCTCCCTCCTTCCCTGCCATCTCCAAGGGCCCCCTCCCCCCTGCTCAAAGGGCCCCCTCTCCCAGCTCAAAGGCCCCCTGCCTGCCCTCCCAGTTCCAAGGCCACATTCCCTCCCAGCTCTAGGGCCCCCCTCCATCCCTCCCTCTCAGCCAGCTGGAAGGCCCCCTTCTGTCCCTCCCTCCCAGCTCCAAGGCCCCCCTCCTTCTGACCTCCCATGTCCAGCATCCTCCCTCCTTCCCTGCCAGCTGCAAGGCCCCCTTCTGTCCCTCCCTCCCAGCTCCAAGCCCCCCTCCTTCTGACCTCCCATGTCCAGCATCCTCCCTCCTTCCCTGCCAGCTGCAAGGCCCTCTGTCCCTCCCTTCCCATCTCCAAAGCCCCCCCTCCGTCATTCCCTCCCAGTTCCAAGGCCCCTCTCCTTCTGATACCTCCCATGTCCAGCATTTCTCCTGCCCTCCCCCCCCAAGTTCGCCGCTACCGGTCCCCCCCGTTCCCCCCGTGGTTGCCGCCACCACCCCTCCACCTGGCCCTCTGTTCGCCACTGAACTTACAGCACCGAAACCGCAGCAGGCAGATCAGCTGAGCTCCCGTCGGCCTTCCTTCTCTGCCTGTGTCCCTGCCTCGTGTGACGTAATATCGGCGAGGGCGGGACACAGGCAGGGAAGGAAGGCCGACAGGAGCTCAGCTGATCTGCCTACTGCGTTTTCGGCGCTGTAAGTTCAATAGCGAGGAGAGGGCCTGGCCCGGGTGGAGGGGGGCAGCGGCGGCGACTCCGGGTGGGGGGAGCAGTAGCGGCAACCTCAGGGGGAGGGAGCGGTAGCGACCTCGGCGGTTCCCTCCCTCCCCTTCGCGCAGTTTCCCTGTCTATCCCGCCCCTGTCATCACGTATTGACGCGGGGGGCGGGACAGAGAGGGAAGTCTCTACTGCTCATTTGCGGGTGAGTACAGTCACTCGCAATTTATATGTTTGATGCACGTTAGTAACCAATCCCCTATATTGAAATAAGAACTGTCAGTAGAATAGACAAAAGATGCATCAAACCCAACACCCTGTTTCCTCAGTAGCCAATTCAGGTCACATTTACAACATTATTCCATACAGTAAGGCAAAAAGTGGAAGTAGAGATATGCTGAGCCCTGAGGGAGGGTTGCTTTATCAAACCAGTGTAGAGAAGTACTGGATCTTTAATTTGCTTTGTTGTGGTTGTTCATGTTTATTATTTTATTTTAGTTTAGTTTATTTACTACTATCCCACCTACATGCATATTCGAGAGCAGTTTACAATGCATAAGGATAATTAGAATGCAAGACAAGAGAATAAATGGCTAGGTGTCTGGAACCCAACTCTTCACTATATCTAGAATCAAATAAGGACAGTGCAATACTCACAATCAAATGCAGGAGAATTAGCTTGTTTAATTTGTTCCTGGCCCTGAGATGGCTGTTTCCGTGTATTAGCCTTTAAGGGCCTTGTGGTTTTAAAATGCAATGTTGATGGTGACAAGAGCTTTACTTTCTGTGAAACCTGTTTGTACTTGGAAGACAGCCTTTTCTATTGCTGGTCCACATGTTTGGAATGCTTTCCCTGGCACTTTAAGGTTGTGTAACAGTAGAACACAGTTTCATAAACTGTTGAAGACACACCTCTTTGTGAAAGCATGGACTTGAAATTGTAGATCTTTTATTGATGTAAAAAGAGTTTAATGAAAATCAGCTCAACTTCTGCTTGCTTTAAATGTGGTCAGTTGAATGTTTCCCGGGTCATATGCTGCGGAAATACTCATCTGTACAATCTCATTGGCAATGGGTTCTGACCTTTATCACCAAGATGTAGTTCTTGTCGGTCCCCCTACAGTCAAGTCTTATGTTCAGTGTTACTCCTGAAATACAACCACGGCGGTGGAGAGCTAGTAGATTTCTTTGCTGGGACACTCTGATGATAATGAAAGTGATCCTTTCTTCATGGTTGTCCGAGAAGGCCCCCTTGGAGCAATCATGGAGAGCAGGTATGATTCATGCTCTAACTATGGAGCAGTGATGGGTGCAGAGCTTGGACTCACCAGAGGGCCTTAAGAATCAAGCAATATGGGAACCCTTTTGGTCTACCTTGACTAATTATGCAAGAAGCAGGATCTTTAACTGTTGACAGAGTTTACTACTACTACTTATCTTTTCTATAGCGCTACTGAACTTATGCAGCGCTGTACACTGGACATAACGAGACAGGCCCTACTCGACAGAGCTTATAATCTAATTAGGACTGACAAACAGGACAAATAAGAGATAAGGGAATAACTAAGGTGGAAATGATAAAACATGGGTACTGAACAAATGAATAAGGGTTAGGAGTTAACAGCAGCATCAAAAAGGTGGGCTTTAGCCTGGATTTGAAGACAGCTAGAGATGGATCTTCATATACCAGCTCAGGAAGTCTTTTCCAGGCATATGGTGCAGGAAGATAAATAGAACAGACCCTGGAGTTAGCAGTGGAGGAGAAGGGTACAGATAAGAGAGATTTACTCAGGGAACAGAGTACCCTGAGAGGAGTGTAGGGAGAGATAAGAGTGGAGAGGTACTGAGGAGCAGCAGAGTGAATGCACTTGTAAGTCAATAAGAGGAGTTTGAACTGTATGCGGAAATGGATAGGGAGCCAATGAAGTGATTTGAGAAGAGGGCTAATATGAGCATAGCGACACTGGCGGAATACAAGTCATGCAGCAGGATTTTGGTTTTTTCTTCTGTTCTTGACCAGCACCCAGAGGAACAAGGAGGGAAGTGAGGGGAGGTGGAGGGGGGTGGGACTAACCGATGAGGGAAAAAATACCAAAAATATGCTAAGTATGTTTTTTTTTTTTTGTTATCATCTGTTGTATGATTTTCTTGGAATCATTCCACTCAGTTGTACTAGTTCTGTTGGGTTTTCCTGTTAACATACTTAATAAAAATGATTTTAAGATAAATTTGGACTGAAATAATCTCATTGATTTGGGGATTTGTTTTAGGATTTTGCCCTGTTGCAGTGTATACTGCAAAACTTGACCCATGTCGGCATACAGCAGAATTGGCAACGAGTCTTAAGATAAATTAAACATTTAATACAAAATATTTAATATTAAAATTGAAATTATTATTATGAATACAATTATTGGGAAGTGAAAGCATTAGAGGAGTTGATGAAGAGTCCTGGTGAATCATGGTGAAGAATCTCCATGTAAAAAGAATCATCAGCTGAGGATCAGGTTAAAACTCATGTATGAATGTGAATGGACATTTAATTGATGTAACAGCGTTGAGTGTAACTGTATGTATAAGAGAGATAATGCCAACTTAAGCAATGCAGTGAAAATATGATGCATGTACCTTGACTGTGAGCTCTCCCTGTCATGTGTCTCTAAAATGATTACAAGCACATTTCTTACACACACTAAAGCTGACTGCAGACGATATTCAGCCCATGATGGTCAGCATTTTTATACACTACTATGAGCAGAAGTAGCCCTGGATATTTAGTACTGGGCCAGGAGGGGTCACTGGTACTGAATATTGGAGGCTATTTAAGACTTTAGTAGCTACCAAACTATTTTCAATTTGCCCTCTTCTGTTCAAAAATTGATTTAATCTATGAAAGCTTAGCAATCACATTTCACATTACAGGTAGATGTGGGATTGAAAATGTAACTTTTAATTGCCATCCTTTTATTTCAGCAGCTTATAACTTTTACGTGTTTGTGGATAGCAATTTGGATTCAGTTTTATGAAGATGATCTGTCAAAATGGATTATAGAATAGGAAATAAAGTAAAATGGAAATGTCTCCTTACTTGTGGGAAGTGGTATATTGAGAGCACATTCGATATTTGACTTGATCTCTCAGCTGGAAGACCTTCAATAATAGCAGCCAGTGTGCCAGATGTTTGGCAGTTATAATTAATGACTGGTATGTCCATTTGTGAAAATATATTCATGGCAGCCTTAAACATTAAGAGTGAATGACTGTAAGAATCATAAATGTGAAATCCCAGCGTGAGGTTGGGTAAGAGCTCTGAGCTGTTCTTAATCTCCTCCACTGCAGAAACAAAGGCCAAGAAGTTGTAGATGTCTTCTACATGTAAACTGTAATGAGATTCAGTGTCAGATTATGTACAATACGCAGCCAAATAAAAGATCTAGAAACATGAATTCTAACTGAAAAATGATTTGAAACCTATTTCTTCTGTCCACCAACCAAAGTCATATGTCACTCCACAATCAGTGGTCTTGAATTGGCCTTAGTAAGATTCTGCACTACAGAACTGTTATCCTCAAAAAAAGGTCAGACCAACTGTGTTGCATGATGTCTCTCTCAGCACATCACTAGTCTCAGATAGGATTTTATTTATTTATTTATTACATTTGTATCCTACATTTTCCCACCTTTTTGCGGGTTCAGTGTGGCTTACAATATAGAGTATCCCATTTAACTTGAACTGCCTTGAGGCAGGGACGTAGATTTGGAAGTGTCTTAGTGTTTTCAAAGCTTGTACATAAATGCAACCTTCTCCCCAACCGCATTCCCAGGAAAGCCTCTGCTCACTCCATGCAGCATTACATGTGAACAGGGTGCATGTACATAATTTTATGAACAAATCTGGCACACAATTTTGTAAAAGCCTGTTTCCTGCATGCAAATTATTGCTTTATACACATATATGGTTTCGAAAATGACCCTCCATGGGGATAATTCTCTATAGTTTGCTAAATGTTAGCAGCTAATTAGACAAATGCATAAGTAGCAATAAAGAACATCATAAACAAACAATTGTAACTGGAAACAACATACTTCTCCTTCAATTCGACTTGTCCAGTGCCTTTGACAAGGTTAATCATGAAATACTATTACATATACTAGAATACTTCGAAATAGGAGGCACAGTTCTCAAATGGTTCAAAGGATTCCTGACCACAAGATCATACCAAGTAACAATGAACGCGGACAGATCACCCCCATGGTTACCTGAATGTGGAGTTCCCCAAGGATCCCCCCTCTCGCTAACCTTATTCAACCTAATGATGATACCTTTATCCAAACTACTAGCCAATCAAAACCTCAACCCCTACCTAAATGTAGATGACGTCACAATCTACATCCCGTTCAGACATGATCTAAATGAAATCACCAACGAGATCAACCAAAGCCTCCAAACAATGCACACCTGGGCAGATGCATTCCAACTAAAACTTAACGCAGAAAAAACACAATGTCTTGTACTCACCTCACAACATAACACAAAACACTTCTCCACTATAATCACACCATATTGTTCTCTTCCTATCTCACAAAACTTGAAAATCCTTGGAGTCACCATTGACCAAAACCGCACTCTGGATGCCCACGTGAAAAACACGACGAAAAAGATGTTCTACTCCATGTGGAAACTCAAAAGAGTAAAACCTTTCTTCTTGTCTTCCGCACCCTGATACAGTCAATGGTAATAAGTCATCTGGACTACTGCAATGCACTATACATGGGTTGCAAAGAGCAGACTATCAAAAAACTCCAAACTGCCCAGAACACTGCCGCTAACTCATATTTGGAAAATCTAAATATGAAAGCACAAAACCCTTAAGAGAGAAGCTCCACTGGCTCCCACTTAGGGAACGCATTGCGTTTAAGATCTGCACGATTGTACACAAAATCATTCATGCGGACGTCCAATTCTACATGATAAACCTTGTGGAACTACCTCCAAGAAACGCCACAAGATCATCCTGCAAATTTCTCAACCTACACTTCCCCAGCTGTAAAGGACTAAAATACAAGCAGGTGCACGCCACCACCTTTTCCTACATAAGCACGCAATTATGGAATGCATTGCCTACAGACCTGAGAACAATCGACGAAACAACTGTTTTCCGCAAATCTCTGAAGACTTGTCTCTTCAACAAGGCCTACAATGAGAACCGATAGCCACACTAGTCCCTCTCACCAATCCACTCAGTTAAGAAAGCCCCCCTCCTATAATTACCCTAACCACTCCCTTCCTTCTTCTTTCTTCCCTCACTTAATTTCTACACAATACTAAATGTATCTGCTATCCTGTTATGACAATGTTTACATACTATGTAAGCCACATTGAGCCTGAAAATAGGTGGGATAATGTGGGATACAAATGCAATAAATAAATAAATAAAATACCAACATTTTGTAATATCAATATTATAATTAAGACCCACCAAAGAAATGTGGTTTTTAAAATGTTACGGAATTCATATAGTTCCATTCTATCCGAATGTTTAATGGAAGGGAGTTCTATTCAGGAATAGTAGCTACAGAAAAGATAGTATTCGGTGCTACAATGGGGCTGAAATGGCACTTCGATACCACAGTGCACTCAAGTGCTATTCTATAACTTGGCCAGCAGAAGGAGTAGTATACAGACCCCTGATGTAGGCTTTTTGCAGAAACACAGTGCTGTGTTGGGTCTTGATGAATAAAGAATTTGTTTACTACATCTCTTGTCCTTCTATCATTTTGGGGTGGAGCCCTGCTACCTCCACTACTCCTTCTGCTGGTTTCCTCTCACATAGTGACACACAGTCCTCCGCTTTTGCGGTGTCCCGTCATTCTATAACTCAGCAAAATGTGATCTAGTGCATAACTACAAAGGGGCATTGACATAGGAGGGGCAGGGGCATGTCATAGGCATTCTGACTCTTTTGAATACTATTAGATAGTATTCTAAAGAGATCTGGTCTTTATAGAATTCTCTCTCATGGACTAGATTCAATATATCACGCCCTAAACGTTCGGTACTGAAATGAAATTCACTTAAGAGTATTCTATTAAATACAACTTAATTTAGGCATAGTTTATAGAATAAGCCTAATTGGATGCAGTTATTTAGAATACTCTGAGCAACGGTCCACACGACTAAATTTAGCCACAGCCAATTACGCCAAGTAAAACCTGCTGTAAATCCAGAAACCTAAAATATGCAAGGAGCGGGTATATTCTATAATAATGCTTATAGATTTTAGAATGCCCATGACCTGCCCGTGACCATACAAGCAGGCAAAAACAGCGACAGTGACAACAAAGATGATGCAAACAAACGTCCAACGGACTCAAAGAGTTCACATCAGAAGCTTTATTCAAAGTATATAATGGACTCGACACAAATCGTGTTTCGGCCACAGAGGCCTGCTTCAGGAATCCCTGTGAAGTGTAAATTCATAAGTTCTCAGCACTCACTCTATAGAATTTGAAAGCAATGTCCTCGTCTCTGATATATCAATTATAGAAGCGTCTAATTCCAAACCAGCAAATATCCAGCTGTTTTTGATGCACGCTGAGGCCCCCTTGTACTGCACAGAGGGTAAAAGGCTGTCTCTTTTAAAAGAAGTGACAGTACAGCAAGTGAACTACTTGCCGCATGGCTATTTAAACACCATTGCTAAAAAATGTTAATTTTAAATTAAAAAAATTTTTTTTAGCACTGGAAATGGCGCTTGCTGGGGGTGGGAACTACCGGTAGTTCTGGATTAGCGAGCAGTAAGCCCCACAGTTATTCTGAGAACTGCTGAGCTCTTGGGACTCAAAATACCACCAATCAACCCTACACTTGATAGGCAAAATCTGCAGGTGAATAGATGTGGCCAGCTGGCTATCTAATAATATGTAGCTGTTTCAATGGACTCTCAATATACAATTATATGGTGACTAAATGAGTTGCCTACTATTGTATCTAGATACTACTACTACTACTATTTAACATTTCTATAGCGCTACAAGGCGGACGCAGCGCTGTACAAACACAGAAGAAAGACAGTCCCTGCTCAAAGAGCTTACAATCTAATAGACAAAAAGTAAAGCATTTAAATTTAAAATATTTAAGCAGTCAAGCACAAGAGAACAGTCACAGAAGGAACTGAAGATGTTGAAGGGTGGTCAGTGTGATTAGGTGTAACTCTGGTTGGAGTAGTGGGAGAAGGTGATAGAAGAATAGAAATGGTGAGGTAAAAGTAATGAGTGGATGATATGGTGGTTATATAAGACATGTCACTCCTAGGGGTAGGGTGGGAGGGATTAAGTCTAAAGCAGGAGAAGGTATTCTCTGCAGCCTATCTGTGAGATGGAAAATGCTCTCTGAAGCTACTGCTATAAGTTGTTAGTTTTCTCTCCCTGAAACAGATCCAAGCCACACCCACAAAGTTCAAACTGGCTGTGGGGAGGGTGAAGGGAGGAAATGGCAGTGCTTGATGATAAGGGGGTCAGCACTTTTATCCAGCTAGTGGCAGTATCACCTGTATTCTATAATAATGCGTATAGATTTTAGAAATGCCCATGACCTGCCCCGTGACCATACAAAACAGGCAAAAACAGCGACAGTGACACCAAAGATGATGCAAAGAAACCGTCCAATGGACTCAAAGAGTTCACATCAGAAGCTTTATTCAAAGTATATATTGGAATCGACACAAATCGTGTTTCGGCCACAAAGGCCTGCTTCAGGAATCCCTGTGAAGTGTAAATACATAACTTCTCAGCACTCAATCTATAGAATTTGAAAGCAATGTCCTCGTCTCTGATATATCAATTATAGAAGCACCTACTTCCAAACCAGCAAATATCCAGCTGTTTTTGATGCACGCTGAAGCCCCCTTGTACCGCAGAGGGTAAAAGGCTTTCTCTTTTAAAAGAAGAGTGACAGTACAGCAAGTGAACCACTTGCCACATGGCTATTTAAACACCATTGCTAAAACATTTCTAGCACTGGAAATGGCGCTTGCTGGGGGTGGGAACTACTGGTAGTTCTGGATTAGCGAGCAGTAAGCCCCCACAGTTATTCTGAGAACTGCTGAGCTCTTGGGACTCAAAATACCATCAATGAACCCTACACTTGCAGGTGAATAGATGTGGCCAGCTAGCTATCGAAAACTATGTGGCTGTTTCAATGGACTTTGAATATACAATATCTTTTAAATGCATGAAAATGAAGTCATTCTTTTCCTGTAATGAGATATGTGAATGTTATAGGGAAATCAGGGATGCATTAGGGAAGAACTTGAACAGGTCAAGAAACAGCAGTAGCAAGTGTTGATGATATTTCATGGAATACGATGTTGGAAAACTAGTCATGGAAAAAGTTATTTACTGGTAAAGGAAAACATATTCTTATTAAGCAATAGACCTTTGGACAGAGAAGGTCAAGAAAAAATCAATGACAGAAGTTTGGTGACTGACAGAATTAGCCAACCATATGTACAAAGGTGGAAGTGTTTCAGAATCATATATAGTCAACATATTAAAACAATTTGGAAATGAAAAAGAGTTTTCAAACCTTTGATTTCTAACAGGCTTTGATAAGAGAAAATAAGTAGCATTTTTTAAGAAGGAATTTCTGAAAGTCAAGGTGTCATTATAGTACGTTGGAGAAAATAAAATATGTTTTAGAAAGGCAGGTGGATAGCTGTGGTGGTAGGATTACAACCCTGGTGCAAATCAGACATACATTACTACTACTATACTACTACTTAACATTTCTAGAGCACTACTAGGGTTACGCAGTGCTATACAGATTAACAAAAAAGGACAGTCCCTGCTTCAAGGAGTTTACAATCTAATGGGCGAAATGTCAAGTAGGGGCAGTCTAGATTTCCTGAATAGAGGTATGATGGTTACATGTGACCTTAGTGTAAGAAGAAATGAAGGAGAAAACCACAGACTGAGTATGATTGGTCACAGTAGAAATGAGCAGACTGGATGGAACAAGAGATTCTCATCTGCTGATACTTTCTATTTCTATAAGACAAAGTATGAATTTGCAAAGAAATTACTAGCAAAATTCTAAAGGTTTCCTTTTTGTTCCACACATTTAATTAATTTACATGTGGGTTTTTCTCATCAATTTACATAGACATTGTTGGAACACATTACATTTACTTCCCCAAATATAAGAATGTTTTTGTTGAAATTTAGGTGCTAGTTGTCAGTTTAAAGTTTCCTAAATTTAGGATCCAAAAATTCAGACAGCAAACTGCAATGAATTTTCCAAGAAAAGGTGCCTAAATGAGTTGCCTACTATTGTATCTAGAAAGGGGGTCAGCACTGTTATCCAGCTAGTGGCAGTATCACCTGCTATCCTAATACCTTAGGACACCCTGACACTATCTGCACAAGATAGACACTTTGCTTTTTTGAAAATGGCTATATTTCCTATTCAAATTTGGGAGGTTTAGTGGAAAATGTCCATAGTCCGACTTAGATGTCATATCGAAAATGCCCCTCCTAGAGACTTAAGACTAATTGATTTGTAAAAAATTAATACTTCTTTTTTACTTCTGTATTCAGCTGTTTCACATTTGACACTAACGGTTCTATCTTATTGTAATTGTCCAATCATGTATCCAGTTATTGTGTGTGACTCAGTTCTCTTTAAAATGATTGTTTACTGTTAATTCTTAGTTGATTGTACTCTGACAAGAATGGATTAAGCCGATTATAAATACCCTAATTAAATCAACTTAAAATGCAGAGGGGTCTGTAAGGATTTTCAAGACAGTATACAGATGATCAGCAGCACTTGTCCAGCTAACAGGTGGAGGAGTAGCCTAGTTGTTAGTGCAGCGGACTCTGATCCTGGGGAACTGGGTTCAATTCCCACTGCAGCTCCTTGTGACTCTGGGCAAATCACTTAACCCTCCATTGCCCCAGGTACAAATAAGTACTTGTATATATGTAAACCACTTTGAATGTAGTTACAAAAACCACAGAAAGGCAGTATATCAAGCCCCATTCCCTTTCCCCTCTGTACATAAGCACTGCCACACTGGGAAAAGACGAAAGGTCCATCAAGCCCAGCACTCTGTCTCTGACAGCGGCCAATCCAGGCCCCAAGAACCTGGCAAAAAACCCCCAAATTTAATAATGATCAATGGACTATTTCTTCAGGCCCCTTTAAGGCTCTACGCGTGCCAAAATGGAGTTATCACCTGGCTACCGTGTGGCTCTTGCAGTAATTTCATTTTTGTCGTGCATCCGATACGAGCGGCTGAAAAGTAATTTTTATTTTTGGATGCGCGTATCAGACGCACACCAAGTGGCATTTGGTGCACGTAGGCCTTTACCGCTCGGTTACCATGTGAGACTTTGCCACTAGGTCAGTGGCTGGTGGTAAGGTCGCAGACCTAAAATGGACGTGCGGCAATTTTGATTTTGCTGCACATCCATTTTTGGCAAAAATTTAAAAAGGCCTTTTTTACAGGCATGCTGAAAAACGGATCAGCGCGTGCCCAAAACCCCTGCCTACACTACCACAAGCCTTTTCAGAGCGCCTTATAAAAGGACCCCCTAACCTGGTTAATTTGAAAAGAATCCAACTAAAGTTATTATTCCCCCAGTTAGTGACTGTGCATTGTAAAATTCATAAACATAACCCCAATAGGAACAAGCTAAACAATTTTACTTACAATCTATTATCAAGCAAGTTAGGGGGATCTGTGAAGTTAAACCGTTCAGTTATATCAAACTGTTCAGATTTACTATTCCTCCGATTATGATATCCCCATTCCTGTGATATCCTGGTGATGTCAACAAATCCTGCCCTAATGAACACAAACACTCAGCGAACCTCCAAAGGCCATGAAAAAGCATGAAAAAAGCAGAAGAGAATGAGCTTGCATCTTCAAAACTGACTGTACTTAATTTGTCGGCTTGGGAGATGTTAAGAGGTTCTTGCTGATCCCACACAAATGCTGTTTAAATCACTTACATTAAAAAAAACAGCATTAAAAAACAGTCATATTTTCTCACTGGAAATAGGTATATAAGCAATGAAACAGATATGAAATTATTGAGGGGAGAGGTCATTAAGCTGAACTTGAATCCAATTTTCTTGCTAAGATACAGGAGCTTTATAGTGTCGTTCTCTTAGAGTTTACTCTCATGGGAAACCTGCTCTAGTTCTGTATTAATATTAAATATAGCTTGCTGCTGTCTTTTTTTTTTTTTAACTAAAGCTCAACTTATATTAACAAACAGACAAACCTCAATCTAGCGAAATGTGTGGAGATTTGTATAGTAACTGGGGGAGGAGTAGCCTAATGGCTAGTGCAGTGGGCTTTGATTCTGGCAACCTGGGTTCAGTTCC